>NC_056743.1:476445230-476597730 GCF_019279795.1 Protopterus annectens
GAGAAAGTCGCAGAAGAAACTGGAAGCTGTGCATCAAAATACTGTATGCCCCCTTCCCACAGTTGTTATTCAAACGATGATGATAATATAAATGGTAGAGTGTAACCAAAGCAGCCCGGCTTTTCGGAATGGCCACGTTGTCACTAAAATAAGGACAAGTACTCTCAAGATGTAAAAAGTATTCTCTAAAAGGGGTTCATATTAATATGATCGAATGCTGGAACTAGTGAATGATCTATTATCAAACCCAAGTACATGAAACCACAACATTTCGAAGGAACAGATCAGTGAATTTTTTTCCCCAGGGAAAAAGTTCACTGATCCAAAAAAAAAAAAAGAATATACAGGCAACATGAAGTGGGGGCGCAAAGCACCCCCTTAAACATACCAACTCCAATATCGCACCACAGTGAAGAAAACTGCAAAGTCCGCGGAACGGCCCAGCAAATTTTTTCCTTGGGAAAAATTTGTTGATTGTTCCTTCGATATTCTGTGGTTTTGTGCATTTGGTTTTGACAAATGCGCATTCGCTATTTCTAGCATTCACTCATGTAATAGGAACACTCTAAAAGACCAGTCCCAATGAAAGATATAAAAATATTTAATAAAGTAGAAAACATGAGAATACTAAATATCTAAGTACAATAAACACCAGAGTTTCAATCACAGGAGAAATAAAAGTGACACAGTTGGACATATTTAAACAGATGCAGAAAAACACTACTTGACTAATCTCACTGTATTTCCTGACTGTCTGAACAATAACTATTCCCTAGCTAATTTACTTAATACAGCAAAGCAAGATTAGGTACTGAGATGCTTACTTCTACAAGGCAAGGTGATGAGCGTCTAACTAAAACTGAAATGAATGAACAAACTGATTGTGACAACCAACATAGATCTTTATATCAGGTTCCAAAGAAGACAAAACAAACTGCTGTGAGAATTCTATCTTGTCCGTGCTGGTTATAGAATGACATCACATTTGATCACCTGACTCTGGTACAGTACAAGTACACATTCAAGAGCTTTAAGATCTGTTGCAATATTTGAAAATTATAGAACAATTTCAAAAACTTCTACTCTTCCCTTCCAGAATTCTTTGTTTAAACGTATACATGTAATTGGTTATAACAACACTGATACATTTTTAGCACAAGCATCTGTTCAAGTCAGCATGATAGTCAGATGCCACAAAAGTATTTACAAGACTCCAGCCAACTATGGTGATATATGTTACATATGCACTGCCTTGTTCTCCCTGGCACATATGGCGATACCTCACATAGTCACAAGCACAGACACACTTGCCCTGAGGTTCCTGGACTTTAACAGAAATGCTCCAGAACAGATAATCTTCACCTCCACAAGGAGCTCTAATATCTTTGATCTGGTACTCCCTAACATGGGGGATGGCTGTACCACCCCATGTGTTGGACCTTCCCTGGTAAAGTCTGATCATAAATCCGTCTCATTTGAAGTAACAATTGCACCTGACCCCCTAGGAGAAAAAGGTTGACATTTTTCTCCAAAACAAACTTTAGCTTCCTAAGTTTAGTTATAAATTAGTTTCAATCCCCCTACTAACCCTGATAGCAATGATTCCTATACTGAGGTGTTCACATATTAAACACCTGTACAAAGGTATAGACTCAGATGTACCTGAAGAGATCAAAACAAGGTCCTCACAAATAAACAAGCCACCCTGGTGGACATCTAGCATGAATAGGTTATAAAACAAGAGGGAGAAACTGGTGTCAAAGAATAAGAGGTAATGGTCTCAGCAGAACACCCTCCACAGCTTGAACATGCAAATTAGGCATATTTTAAAGTCCTGTAAAGCTAATTACAAAACTAAATTTATCATCCATAGCTAAGGATAATCGCAAGGCATTCTGTAGCTACATCTGAAATCTAAAAGGGATGGTCCAGCTTTTTGTCGAATTAGTGAACGGTATCACTCGTACTGAACCTAAGGAAACCGCCAATCTGCTAGCATTCAGGTTGGGTGAAAACTTCACCTTCCCGTCTCCACCAATCATACCCCAAAGCATACTGGTCACCACTCCTCTACCCAGTATCTCCAAAGAGCAGATCTTTACTGCACTCTCCAAGGCCAAAAACATGGCTTGTATGGGACCTGATAACATCTTAGTCCATTTACTTAAACGGTCTAAAACAAGAGTTAAGAGAACCACAGGGCACTCTCTTCAACTACAGTCTAAGTACTGGCTTTGTCCCAGCAGAGTGGAAAACGGCAACGGTAATTCTCTTGCACAAAGGGGGTCCCTTAACAAACCCTGGGAACTGTAGACCCATAAGCCTGACCAGCCTTACCTGAAAGGCCATGGAGATAATTGTAAACCTCCTCAACAAGGATATAGGAGACCTTCAAACTCATGACCCAATGCAGTTTCGCTTCGTTATGGGCAAATCATGTCTGTTAAACCTGGTGGACAACTTCAGGAGTGTCACCAATGTCCTAGATGAAGGCAAAACAATACATACTGCCTATCTTGATTTAGCCAAGGCCTTTGATACAATCTCCCTCTCGGGCATCATTGAGAAACTCACCCGGCTGGGCACTGACCCATACGTCATTAGATGGGTAGCCAACTGGCTCACAAGTGGAATGCATACAGTCAAAGTTGGAGATTCCACCTATACCAAAAGACCTGTTACCAGTGGTTTTCCATAAGGTTCTGTGCTGGGCCCCTACTGTTTCTGTTTCTCAGAAATCCAGATGAAAATAGATGGCCTGTGGCTTAGCAAGTTTGCTGATGACTGGAAACTGGGTGCAATCATTGAGTTCCTCGAATATGTCATCATTCTACAAAATGGGCTCACACAGATAAATGGTTGGTGCCAGAGCCACAGACTTGATGCAGTTTTTTGCATTGAGTTCATCCTCCCCTTCAGCAAAGAAGCCCCTTCAGATTACAATATAAGTAATGTCCCCATCAGTTTAAACCCAGTGGTGAGCAATTTGGGAACACCGGTTGATACCAACCTTAACTTTGATCACCTTATGTCCATAGTGATAAACAAGGCTTTCTACGTTGCACATCTCATAAGCAAGGGCATAGCATCCAAAGCTATGGAGGTTATAACTCACCTGTACTTGTCCCGCATCAGACCAGTAATAGAGTACAATGCTCCCTTCTATATGTACCTTACCAGACACCTGCAGCAAATGGAGAGGCCTCAGAGCTTTCTCAAGAAAATTCAGGGCTTACAACTTATGACCTTCATGGACAGACTGAGGACCCTATAACTGTACTGTGTGTTGTATAAACTCTTTTATAGGCAACTTGTGCCCGGTCTACAGAGCAGTCACGAACCCTGCCTTAGTGGAAATGCTGCACATCCGTAATTCAAGTAGGGCAAGAGTTACTCACTCTAGGGACCTTAACCTAGCCTGTGACATTAATGGGATATGCTGGAGAGACAGATACGTCTCTCAGAGGTTGCTACTCCTCTGGAACAAACTCCCAGTTATTGTAAATCAGAGCTCCTCAATGATCCTACTTAATCGTAAATTGGACAATTGGATCGGAAACTGTAAAATTACCCCGGGGATTTCACCCATGTCCCTCTTGGACAGGGGCAGCCAGTTCTGAACTTGGATTCACATTGCAAATATAGACTATATATCTTGTTCTGTAAGGGAACAAGGGTATAACATGGTTAGCCTTGTAAAGGCCTTAGGACCAGTAGCCTATTAACCTCCCTGTGATCCTATGAATATTAAGTAATAAGGAACAAGGATGTGCATTTTTACTGAAGTTTACAGTGTGGTCCTCTGTTCTCATGACAAGTTCTGCCTCCATGTTTAGAGCTTTAGGCCAGTGCCAGGATTACAGTGTGAAATTCTAAAGCATTGCTGGAGGAGGAATACATTGTTTCAGGCCCTTCAAGGAGTTTGGAACCGAACCTCAGTGATTCATCATTTGACTTGGCAGCTGAAATTAATTAAGCGTGAGTAATTGCCTGTTATTGTTTACTTCATAATCAGTGATATGATCAAGAGATATTTTGTTTGAAAAGCACCCTGATTATTTCCATCTATCCACCCTAACCCCCTATTTCCCATTTTACACATGGGATTATTTATTGGATTGTAAAGCAAGATTATTTTGCTCCTTAAGGCCTCTGCTATTACATACATAAAGAGCTTGGCTGTAGATATAGCAAGTAGATGTAGCCTGGGTGTAAAATTTAAGAAGCAGCTCTGAAGTGCAAATGTCAGCTATTGTAATAATTCCCAGAAAGGTTGCATTGTAGGCAGCTGCATAAGCAAGATTTCATTGTGAAAGCCAAATCATTTGACCTAACAAGTTCTGTGAAAATATGGGAGACAGTATTTTTTTATATGGAATTTTAACACAGTGATAATTTGAGTTTTGTGATTCTCTAATATGGAATTAGGTATACTGAGCAGACCACTGCAGTAGTGGTGCTTGCATTTTGCTATCCTGTGCTCTACAACATGGATAGGAGAGAACCTTTCTAATGGAGTTGAAGCAGATGTGCCAGAAGACCCACTTTCTTGCTGTAGTTGTTCCCCAAAGTTTAAGTGCAAATGTGATGACTGGTCGATAATCTTGCAATGGATGAAGTAGTCTTAGTGTATGTAGTTTCAGTAAATATGTTATTGGCATTGAATAGTGATGTGTATACAGGTAAAGTACTGTTGCATTATAGGCTCTCTAATAAATCTCACATCTACCAGATTAGGATAAGAGGACCCTAAGTACTGCTTGATGTCAACTATTTTCTGTAACAAAGTATCAGATGTAAGTGGTCTAAAATAAACCTTTCCTCAGAATCATGGGATACTAAATATGTGCATTTACTTCAATTGTGAACTCAGAAGAGCGGTGTGATAAAAACATCTGTCATCCTTCACTGTGTAGAGGTAGCCACCTGGCGGAGTGAAGAGTGGTTGTATGTGACTGGCACTGTTGATGTGACACCTGACCTTGTACAGAATGGGGAAGGGGGTTGATGCATATTGTATTTGGTGGGTCATTGCTTCTAAAATCATGTACATTTTTCATGTATGTACACTGCTGCTAAGAACTAAAATAAAATTTCACACACTGCACATGCCAGCAAAAGATAACACAAACTGCACCAAAACATTCCAGGCCACCTAAAATGTACCCCTTGACCTACATAATCGAGCCATACCTTACAGTAGTTTACTTGAGGGGGATTTTTTTACTGCCCCAGTGTGGAGGCTCTACCCCAACCCCCCTTAACTTGTGTATACTAACTCTCCAGTTGTATGTATGAAAACCTATGTGTAAACACCACTGCACTGCTATAGTTGAGTAACCGCAAGCTGATTGTAGTATAGTTTGATAAACTGAGTTGATTAATTTAAAAAAAAAAAAAAAAAAAAAAAGCAGAACTTACACCTGTTGACAAAATGAAGAGTTGCCATTATGAACTGACTACAGAGCAGGTGATAATATTGAATGCCATTAACTGAAATCTAATAAAAATTGATTAAATGCCTGCTTTAAGTTGACTATAGCCAATTAAGTGATGTCTAAAGGGAAAATAAGTGCCAGTTTTTACTTTGTCACTACAATGTTATAATAATGCTGTATGTGAATTTCAGTGTATGAAATGCACAAGATATATGTGTGTTATTTCTGTAATTAAACATTGGGAAAAATGCTTGTGCGTAATGCGTTTCAGAAAGGATTGTGTGTGAAAATAGACTCTACAGAAGTGCTGGAGTCACAAGTTCTCGAAGACCACTTTCTCAAAGCCAGGGACCTGAGCATTCTGTAGCTCATGCAGGCTGCCACATGTGCTCGAACCTGAATGAGTGCAGGGAGACTAACACAGATGAATGTAGGTGAGGCAAGTGTGGCAGCTGTGCTGGGGGACATTTTAAGGTGAAAGAGAATCTTGTTAGGAACTGGGTTTGAGTTTTAGGGTTGGAGTCAAGTCTCTGGTAGGGCTCTACAGTTTAATAGGGTCTCGTGTAGGAGGGATAAATAGTTAAAATTGAGGTAGTGGGAATTACAGTGCTTGGCTTTTTGAGTAAGTGTGTTACAAGTGCTTGTAGACTGATGAAAATATGGTAGTATGTTTAAATATATGTAATATAATGTAAAATTTAAATGTTTGTGTGCTGTGGAAACATTTTTTTCTAAAATGTATATGCAAATACGCACACAGTTTAGCATCTGTAATGTTTGTTTCAGCATGTGTATGTATTTTACAGTTTAGTGCCGTAATTTTTGCTACAAAATAATGTCTCTAGGTTCACATTTTCTAGGTCCCTTGGCCAGTGCCTATTGATAATCAAGCTTGCGCTTATCAGACTTGAACCATTCTTATTTCATGTTTACCTAGCATGGATGCAGTGACTATCCACCAGGACCATTGTTTAGTTAGCTGTGAAGGTGGTTTGTGCTCTAATCAGGGTGTGGCTATTAAGAAAGCATATGTAGTATTTCATAATGCCTTCCTTGGGCTCTGAATAGGTGACCTGTATCACTGCAGCAAGCATGGTGCCTTTTTCTGTGTGGATGTATGCTCCCATGCACTCATAAGGAAGGCTATTGCTGAAGGTGCCCCAAGGCTGAACGCCAACTCCAGGTTTGTATGCTTCTTTGCTGCCCTTTCATACGTGGGATTGTGGTATTGGATGGCCTTGATTAGCCACCTTCCCCACAGGATAAGAATGCCTGTTCTTTCACACCATCACCAGCAGATGCTTCATAGGAGGTTAGTAGGCTAATGGGCCTGGGGCCTTTACAAGCCTTGCCAAGAGTTTATCCCCAAAAAAGCAACCTCATTTAGCCCCTGTCAGTGAGGGACACAGGTAGAACCCCTGGGACAGATTTGTGGTTTCCCATCCACTCATTAAGGTTGCACATGAAGGGAGTCGGTGACGTAATTTGTTTGATGTGTATGGGGAGTCTATTCCAGAGACGGAGCAGCCTCTTGGAGACAAACCTGTCTCTCCAGCAGGTTTTGTTAATGTCGCATATTAGATTTAGGCCTTTCAGTCGGGTAATGCGTAGGGAGTTAGACTTATGGATATGGAGCATCTCTAGTAGGGCAAGGTCCGAGATTGCCTTGTTGGTGAGATACAGATCACCTCTGAGCAAGCTGTACGATACTGAGGATAGTGATAGTGATTTGTGCCTGTCCACATAGGACAGCTGTTGGAGTCCATGTATTCTCGTTGTGAGGTATTTCTGTGGCCTCTTCAGTTGATGCAGGTGTTTGGAGAGGTACATACCAAATGGGGTTTTGTATTCAATTATTGGTCTAATGAGGGAAGAGTACAGAGAGGTAATAACCTCCTTTTTATTGGATGCAATCCCTTTACTTATGAGATGAACCATGTAAAAGGCTTTTCTGACCACTGCCGTTACATGATAGTCAAATGTGCGATTGTGTCAAACTGTGTACCCATGTTTCTCACCACAGATTGTGTGCTTAGGGGGTTGCCGTTGATGTGGTAAACAGTAGGGGCCATGTTTTTGCTGAATGGTATGATACTTTTGTTTTGCATTTTAATTTAAGGCCATGACTTTGGCACCAGTCATGTGTTGCTGTGAGACCCTCATGTAGTAATGTTATCATTTGGGGAGTCATTGTCACCACCCAACTTAGTCGTCCACAAACTTGGTCAGCCACAGGTCTTTTGCTTTTGCCTGGACCTCTGAGAAGATGCCAAACAGTAGGGGTCCCAGGACAGATCCCTAGGGAACACCACTTGTGACAGGTCTGCTGTCAGAGGTAGAGGCACCTATTTTGACTTTGTGGGTCCTATCTTTTAGTCAGTTGGCCACCACCTGATGAGATGGGGATTTACACCAAGTTGTGTTAGCTTTACAATGATGCCCGAGTGGGGGAATGTGTCAAAGACTTTGGCCAGGTCAAGCTAAGCTGTATGTACTGACTTTTCCTCATCCAGGGCCTTTGTGACAGTCTCAAAAAAGTGAAGCAGGTTCAACAGGCAAGATCTGCCCTTGACTAATCTAAACTGGGTGGGGTCAAGTGCTTGGACATTGCCTATGTTCTTGTTTGAGGTCCATAATAATACGCTCCATGGCCTTACAGATCAGACTTGTCAAGATAATGGGGCGATAGTTTCCAGGGTCAGTAGTGGGCACCACCTTTGTGCAAGGGGATGACTATGGCAGTTATCCAGTCTACTGGAATGAAGCCTGTACTTAGGCCATGTTGAATGGGTGCTCTATGGCAAGGCTGGTTCTTGCTGGAGATGGTGCAGCATACAGCACGGGATACTATCGGGTCCCTTGGAAGCTGTGTTCTTTGCCTTGGATAGGGCCTTTAACACTTGATCTATGGAGATGTTAGGTGTGGGACAAGTATCGGGATGTTGAATGGGCCTTTGTGGAGGAACAGGTTCAGCGCAAACTTCCACTTCCTTATCTAGCAGATTGGCTGAGTTAACAGGAGCAGTGCTTGAACCTCTGTTTCATCTTGGGTCATCTTGTCTGTAGTCAGAGCTTTGCCCTCTTTGACAGCAGATCTGGCTTTGCTTTAGGTTCATGGAGCTGATGTTATTAGCACTGAATGCTAGATTTCTAAGCTGTATGCCTTTATTTTCGTAGGTTTGATTTTGTATGCGTGGGAGGAGGCACGTTGTCTTATGTAAGTCAGGGATTTTGGCATGTGTATGCACTGTGTATACTTTACTGTATTTGTAGCTGCCAAGGGTGGGCAGTAGTACCACAAAAAAAAATCTTATGGTTTCATTTTCTCAGAACTTCCCATTTTATTAAATCGTCAATGTTCAGTACCTTATCTCATCCATTTAAATGTCAACATATTTCTCAGCTCATTCAGAGTTGTACTGTGTGTGTATGTTGTAGCAGCTAATTATGTCCTAACTGTTTATCCTGTCATACACAGTCATTTGGTTGGGGGCAGAAAATAATATTTTTGCAACCAGGACAAGTATGATGGGGATATGGCTCAAAGGAGCAACAGCACTGATATCATAGTACTATTAATTAGCTACCTTAAGGGGGCAGCACCACATTTCTGATTACTGCAGGGGTAGTTTGGCAGTTTCTTTTTTTTTCTCCTTTAAAGTTGCTGTTTTTTCCAGCAGTGTTCCCCCCCTTCCCCATTTTTCTGTGTGCATGTAGTTGCAGAAAGTCCATGTGGACTTTGCATGACTGACTTGAAATGATTCAGCACTGCACAAGGAAAGTGGCTTCATATTGTTAAGGAAGTGAAGTCAGACAGAAAAGTGTTTGTTTTAGGACAAAATTTCATCCTGCAGGTAAGAACAAGCAAGAGCAAGCAATTTTTGTGCACCCCCTTCCCCAGCAGATACCACAAGTTACTAACTAGCTGTTCAATGTTTTCTTGGGGTTCCAAGATGACGCTTTTCTTTAATGCTATTACACTAAACACCAAAATATTGTAACATTATACGTGAGCCTATGTTGGGGAGTAAAGTCATGGTTTATTGGTTTGAAGGACTTAATGCCCTGGATTCCATCCTGGAACTTGCTGGTGCTCATAAAGTCAACCAGTGCCTTCTTGAAGGTATGACTTGATGGACTGAGTTTAATTGAAGAATCAGTTTGTTCAACAGACTTGAGTCTTTTTAAGGTATAAAGTTGTCATATTTGATATTATTTGATATATTGATGTTTGAATCTGAACCTCTTATGTTCAGGGCAGTAGGGACCACATCCTAATCAAGGGTTGTTGCAATCTTAACATAAAGCATGATCAGAAACCTTTTAGTCCTCTTTGTGAAGTGTTTGTACTTCTGTTTCACCAGATGGCATGTAAGTAGGTTGCACAGTTGGGTACAGTAGTGTTGTAATTGATCCAGTAAGAACTACATGAAGAAAATGGTGACCTCCATAGCAGGATTCTGAACATCATGGAGGATTACATGGGTAACTCCATATCCTTTGCAGATGATAGTTGCTGTATTGTTATCAAATGAAATTCATCTATAATGATTCAGTAGGCTTTTATTGTTTCATCAACATTTAGTTGCTGCCATCAGTACTGTATAAACATTTTGGAGAAGAAGATGCCAAATGTAGGAATGTTAAGCTTTTTGATACTGAAGGGAAGGTTGTTTCTACTGCCTAACTTGTAGTGTTGGGTGCTTTTTGACATGAGGTGGCATCAGTGCAGTTAAGAACAGTGCTCCCAAGCTTGCAGTGATTTGCATATTTGTTGAAGACAGTTGCTAAAATCAGTTTTGACATGTGATAAAGTGCCATGAGCATCTCCACTGGTGACAGTGGATGCTGAGGAAAGCAGTACTCCTATTCTAATTTTCTGTGTATGACCATGTAGCCAGTTGCAGACCTAAGTTTATTGTCCCTTCATTTACATTGAAGTCCCTGAGTGTTGCTGGCTCTAACCAGATTGAACAAGCTGCATGGACAGGTAAACCTTCAACTAGGGTGATGGCTATTTGCTCAAAAAAAATGGGGTTACATGTACATGATCTACTTTTGGATAGTGCTGCACTGTGTTGGACACAAGAAATTTCATTTACCTAAGTTGCATGGAGATCCTGTACATCATGTTACACTATATTCTTTTATGGTATGTAATTATTGGTGTCTTTGGAACAGCCTCCTGTCTGGATTGGACCTCATTAAACTATATTCAGGTATTTATGTGAGACTTTTTATTAAAAACTGTGTGTGTGTATAAGGGGGTATACTAGGTTATTTTTATTGCACAAATTGGGCATCCTGGTATCTTATTTGGTGTTTCTGAACATACTTAGAGTAATGGTGACCATTTTGCATGTAAGTAGGTGGGAAAATGTATGTAGGAAATGTGAATGAGTTCTCCTTTGTAGCCAGAAATTTGCTGTGATCTGTATGCTGGTGTTTGCTTCATCTTGGCTGTCTTCTAGTACGTAGTACCATTTTGTTGTAGCACATTATGCTCTTGTTTCTTCCCTTTCAGTTTTTGGATGTGGTTTACTAGGTCATTGTCTTGTTACCAATCTTGATAGCAAGTATTACTCTGAGTGAAGCTTTGCTGCTTTTGATTGCTTTAGTAAGTTCTTTTTGGATGGAGGTAACGTTAGATTTAATGTGTTTGGTGAAGTTTAAGGGGTTGTGCATTCTTTTGTTTTATTAAGTTGTTGGTTTTGTAACTCCAGGATTTTTTAATTGAAAATTTTCTGCTACATCTGTGCAGTAATTTTTAAATTGTTATTGGTTAAGTATACATGGCTTTCAGTATGTGAATAGGATTAATCATTACAGTCTCAATTGACTAATGAAGGGGGAGATGGTTGATTGCGGTATTGTAGTTGCCACTTGTATTAATTATGTTCGGTTTGATGTAACCAAGGAATGTTGCTGCATTGTGGTTTGAGTGAAAAGGGGAGTTGGGCAACATATAGCCTACCATAACTGGCAAGGGTATTCCTCAGTATGATTTGTAACATTTCTCCAGTTGTTGGTATTTAAATATCAAATTGTAAGCAGTTTTTGGTGTCTGCTAGTTACTGCCTCTGGTTTTCCCAATCATTTGAGGGTTAATTTCAGTGACCAGAGTAGAAAAGAATTTTGTGTTTATGGGGGAGTGTTAAGTTTATTAAGTACATGTCGTTTTATTGAGGTGACAGAGGGAATAAAATAACACGTTGCAGAACTGTGGTTTATGGTGTTGACTTTTACTTGGCTGTGAGGTACTTTATGCCTGCAGTTTTTCTACAACCCTTGTCTTGAAGAATTAAATTATAAAAATGGATATTCCACTTCCTTGCTCAATAGTCTGCACTTAGTGGAAGGAGGTGTAACCAGCTGTTTGTGGAACGAAGGATGGGCCTTTTGATGCATTTCTCTGTGATGGCACGTATTTCCCTATAAAACAAGCTAAAACTATACATAACTTAAGTTCAGATTTGCCAGAATGCTTAAGTCTAAACACAAGTACAAAAATATCAGTAAGGTAAAACAGCAAGAAATAAGTACATATAAACATAGTAAGTAAGCAAAGAGGTAAAACAAGCTGCATGCAAGCGAGTGCTTTCTGAACTTGAAAGCTTAGTTTTTTTGGGAGGGGGGGTTTGCATCGCTATAGGACATGCGTACATCATCTTGATGCATCCTTCTTATGTTGATTCTTAAATATATTTGTTGGCTGTTTACCACTCTCCTTGTAAAACTTTGCTAACTGATGCTGGTTAAGGTTTAGCCCTTGTGATGCCAGTTTACGCACATCATTGGGATAAGTACCTAGATATAAAATGGATACCTCACCATGCATGTTCTGGCCCACATCCTTTAAATGCTATGAATTTATTCCCACACTATCCTTACAATGCCATCACTGAGGATGTAAACCATTTGTTTTATAAGTACTTGTGAGACTTTTTATTAAAAACTGGTCTACATATATAAGGAATGCTGTGGGGGATGGGAGACTCCACCGTATGCTATAATGTATATATTAACTATATGAAAAACACTTTTTTAAGAAAATAAGGTGTTTGGTTAAGTGCTGTAAATAATACAACATATCTGCAAGATGAGGATAATTTTTTTTAGCGTTTTTTAAACCACTCTTACTGGGGATTTTGTCAGCCATCTAAGTCCTTGAGTGACTGTTGGCTATCTAGGTTGCTTGTTCCAGAGTTGTTGCAAGCAAGGGCCTGAGAGCCAGAAGATTCAGTCTGAACTACTGAAAGTGCTGCTAGCAGCCATTGGCTGGTTGGGCAGAGGGTATGGGGTGGCTGATTACCTTGTGAGAAGATCCTATAGAGAATGGGGGAGGGGGGTAGGTCATAATCTGGATAAACCAAGAGTGGCAACTTGAAAATAATTAATTTGCAAAGCGGCTTTCAGTGAAGCTCACTTAGAACTGCATGTAATGATGATAGTGTGATACCCTAGCAAATTAACTGGGTGTGAAATTTTGTGCTAGTGTAGTAGTCAGTTTTATAGTCTGGGAGTTTTAAATGCAGGGGATCACAGTAGTTAAGAAAGTACCTTGACATTTTTACCACAATGGGAATGTCCGTTGACAGGATAAAATGTAAAAATTTGAAAACAGAATGATGTGATACCCAGTGAAATCTCATCCTTTTTAAATTTTGACATGAATGCCATTTCACTCCTTACTTTAGATGCAGTTAACAGGTAAAACTGCAGTTGAGGAATCTCTCAAAGCATGGATAACCATGACTGCCATCTTTAAGGTATTACGTTTTGGTTGATTCATAAGTCATTCAGTCTTAAACATATTCCAGATCTGAAGGTAGAGTGCTGATGCAAAGCACATAGATTGGATATTGGCATAATAGTTGACGTGTTTACCTCACAAACACAAGGTACAAGGTTCAATTTTCACCTTTATTCAAAGCTTAATTATTGGCTAGGCATGCAGTGGTCTGCAGAGTGATTGCCTGGTGTTTACCTTTGAACCTGAGAAAAGAAAAGCTAGAACCAGATGTCATCACCATTACAATATTGCAAACCTTCCTGTAGAATAACGTTTTTTCTAAGGGAAGTAAATATATGGTAAAAAGTAATGTAATATTTGTGTTTGTTTAAGCTGTGGGTGCTGATGAATTTTGCTTTCACCTTATTTGTGGATTTAGCTTGGAGTGTTCACATTATGGTGTACTAGGTTGATTGATAGAACTAATTACTAAGGTTTCTAACACCAGACCAGCAAACTAGGTTTGAGTGGGTGTCATACGAAATTGGGAAAATTGAGTTTGGTAGCATAATTAATGTATTTTGTGTTTCAACATGAGCTGGAAGGGGTACAGTTTGCCTTGAACAGTCTAGCTGGATATTGTTTACCAAGCCAGAAACAGAGCACTAATCAGCTTACCCCCACCAGAGTGCATACATGTCTGCAGTTAAGCTGTTGTAAGGGTGGGCCATGGAATGCAAGGACTAGCTATCTTGGGTGTGGTACAAGGGCTAGATACAGCATAGCCCTAAATACTGTCTGTCTGTGTATGGTCATATGTGACTCTGGACGTCTTGTAGTATGTAGGCTTGTTTTGCTGCAACAGTGTTAATGAAGAGGAAGATATTTACCAATTGACTCTGAAGATGCCTTTTTAGGTGAAAGCGCTTAGTCGGTGGATGTGTTGTTATTAAATATCTCTCACATAGTTTTGCTGGTCCTAAATATCTGTGTGCGGTTGTTGCTGTTCGTATTTTAGTTGGCCAATTGGACTCGTGTTGTTAAATCCTAAAACAGGAAATTACATGATAGCCTTGTGTTGTGGTTTAGTATACCAGCATAGGTTAAGTGTTTTATATACTGAGTGACCATGCATTGGCTTGCTGATGTGTCATAGTTTATAAACTGGTCATTGTGGATAATTGCCCAGGTTGGGCACAGTGGGTGATTGGTGAGGAAGTGATGTGGGATTACGCAGTGTAAACTGAAAAACCCGGTTCCACCTCTTGTGTCATTATTGGACAGAAGGATTTGTGTTTAGTTTCCCTATTTTCTGTTCTCTCTTTCTTTTGTATATTGTGCTGAAGGAGTATCTACTAGAAGAAACTGCATGTAATTGCTTTTGTGACACTAGATAGGTTGCTGTAGTTGGAATGTGTACAAGTAGTACATTCGAGTGTTGACATGCAAAGATGACTCCCATCATGTTGTGTCATCCATATTTTTGCAGTGCTTTATTGTGAATATTGTATGTTAAGTTGTCTATGTCACCTTCATTCTTGCTGGTTGGGATCGGAGCCAATCCCCGGCTCCGACTCTGCCATCTTCAATAGCTCCAAGAGCTGTTTACTGGCTCGAGGCTACCCCATATCCCATGATGCGTGGCGCTAGTTACCCAGATCTCGTTTGCTGCTTCAGACTGCGAGGTTGTCTTACTGGCTCAGGCTCGTATACTTTATTGTATTTTTGCTAGAATTTTTTCTTTATAATGTAACTAATTTCTTAGTTGTACTATTCGTCAAGCTATATTCCCTAAATAGCATCTGTCCCTCCTGTTTTTTCTTGAAAACTCGTTTACTTAGAGAGTTTTCCCCACCCTTCCCCCTCCATTCCTTTTGTGGTAGCCATTTAAATTAGAGGCTAACCCTTTTTTGTCTTTTTCTAGTTTAAAAAAAAAAAATTAATATAGAACGTTTTTTAGGTAGTGTCTGTAGTAGTAGACTTTACTTAGTTTTTAGTGTGTGTTAGCTGTATAGTTTATAGTGTTTCGTTAGTTATACCTACTAACTTGTTTTTTGCTTGTGTGTGTGTGCGCATGTTTAACCTTTGTGTGTGTGTGTGTGTGTGTGTGGTAACATGTCCAAGGATACTAAAGTGTCCGGATTCAAGAAGTGTGACTCATGCTGTCAGAAGATGTCTCTGACAGATGGTCACACTTCTTGTGTCTACTGTCTGGGCGCGGTGCACCTGCAGGACTCTTGTTCAGTCTGTCATGCTTTCAGCCCAAGGGTCCTGCAGGAGCGCAAAAATAAGTTAATCCTTCAGGGTTTACTTAAGCCACATGATTCACCGGCTAAGGCTCAGCCTGCAAAATCCTCCAAGCCACCCAAGTCTTCGGCTCCTAGTTCTGAGCTGTCGTTGGGTGAAGCACCACCATCCATATGGGCTCCCGCCGGAGGTCTGCTCCAACACGAACTTCAGAGCCGTCCATGAGTCGAAAGAGATCTAAGTCTCCCTCCTTGGAGTCTATACGCTCGGCTCCACAGTCAGCTCTGCTCCATTCGGAGCGCAGTCATAGGTCCTCCCGCTCCTCTTGGTCCTCTAGACTTTCAGATCATGGTATGGAGAGAATGGTCAGCAGGTTGCTGAAATCGCAGGCCCTTGCAAAAAAGTTGTCCAGCCCCCCTCATCAGGTGTCTGCTCCGTCCACTTCTGCAGATATTCCTCCTCCGACTCCTCCCTTGAGTTCGGAGCCGGAGTTCGTTGGGGTTCGAGTCGTGGAACCGTCGGCTCCGATACCTTCTCCTTTGGTTCCGTCATCAGCTCCGATCCCGTCCTTGGAGGGATCTGGGTGCCGGAACTCCCTTGTCGGCTCCGAGGGGGCGAGTGGCATCGGACCCTTGCCCAACCCCACTCTCCCCCTTGGAGCTTTGGCGCAGGTGAGCTCGGCTCCTACATCGGCTTCGGAGCCATCCCTCTCAGTGCGGAGAGGGATTCTGTTTTCTTCAGAACTGGAGTCTTCTTTGCGTCCGGGCAGGGACGCCTTCAAGGTCATGAGGAGTGTACTGGCCCCTGAGCCAGTCCCACGATCAACCCCATCGGCTCCTCCCCCTATGGTGCCTGCGTCTGCCTCTGCCCCTCCTCCTGACCCCAAGTGTGGGGAACCAGCGTTCCAGGGCACCCCCTTGGGTGTTTCTTCCTCTTCCGAGGCCTCCCCTGATCACTCAGAGGAGCCACCTCGTAAGAGGAAGTACAAGAGGAAGCACGTTGACTCCCCTGAGTCTGTCACATCAGATACCGATTTAGAGGATTCGGAAATGTCCCCGAGATCCCCCTCTGAAGATATCTCCTTTTCAGACATCCTTAAAATCCTTAAGCAGAGGGGGAACTGGAATACCCTAGCCCTTTCTGAGGACGAGTCGGTATTTCTGGATGCGTTTGGTTCCCGACCTTCCACCTCCTGGGTGTCTCCGCCTTTCGACCCACTTATGTCTGTGGTGGCTCTGAAGGCTCTGAAGGCGTGGTCAGCTCCAGACACAGTGGAACCAACCCCCAGGAGACCTGCTAAATTTATAACTGTACCTCAGGACAAACGGTTTTTAACTAAGGGCGTACCTGTTGATGCCATGGTGGTAGCAGCAGCCACAAAAAAGGAGTTGGCAGAACCTTCGTCATCTGTCCATCCTCCTAACCAAGGAGTCTAGGACTATGGACATATATGATGGGAAGCGAATGTTTGCTTCAGCGACCTTCTCTATGAAGTCTCTGAATTATTTGTGCCATTTCACCCGCCTTCAGAGGGATCTCCTTAAAGAGCTTGGAGATACCCTCCAAGATCCATCAGCTGAGGGGGCTCAAGCTAAGGTTGCCTCCCAGCTGGCGACTCTGAATTCAGTTGTTAACTCCTCCATGAGGCTCATTTCTTATGCAGCTGATGGTGCGAGTAGAGCCGCAGGCACAGGCGTTGCCCGCCTCCTATGTAATTTTGCGGAACCCTTCAGAGCGTCTTTCACCAATACCTCCTTGGATGGCTCCGCTCTCTTTAGACCACAGGTGAAGGACACACTAACTAGGTGTGAACAGGAAAGCAAGACTCTCTCTGCCGTGGGAGTCCATTTTTCCACTCCTTCCAGACCATACCCCAAGGGTCAGAAGAGTGGAAAAATGTGGTTCCATAAATCTCAGGGAGCCTTGCCTGACACACGTGGTGGGTTCCCCTACAGGGGCAGAGGAGGGAACAATAACAGACGCCGCCCTTGTGGCAGGGGGGGTCCGCAGACCCAGGGCAGCAGAGAATCCTTCTCTGAGAAGCCCTTTCAGCATCCCTGAAGGGTTGCCCTGCTGCCCACCTCTGGAGGCAGTCGGGGGAAGACTTTCACTGTACCCCAAAGCCTGGCAGAATCTTAACTCAAGGCAAGTGGGTACAGTCAATCATAGCCAGAGGTTACAGAATTCCCTTTGCTCAACCCCCGTTACCATCAAACAAGTCCCTTCCAGATGTTCCACCCAATCTAAGGGACCAAGCAGCCAAAGAAATTTCAAAGCTGCTACACAAATGGGTCATCCAGGAAGTCCCAGCAGACCAGATCGGATCCGGAACTTACTCAAGGTTTTTTTTTTTTGGTACCAAAAAAGACAGGGGACTGGAGACCCATTCTGGATCTCAGCAGACTAAACAGGTCTGTACAAAGAACAAAGTTTCAGGTGGTCATGCTACAGTCCATTCTACCCTTCCTGGGTCAGGACAATTGGATGTGCTCTATAGATCTTCAGGATGCGTACTACCACATCAAAATGCACAGGAGCTCCAGAAGATTCCTTCACTTCCAGCTGGGGGCCAGTTATTATCATTTCAGAGCTCTGCCCTTTGGTCTCACCACAGCCCCCAGGGTGTTCAAATGCATGGCAGTGGTTACAGCTCACCTGAGACGTCAGGGATTCCAGGTGTTTCCATATCTAGACGACTGGCTCCTCACTGCTTCCACCAGGCATCACCTCCTGCAAGCCAGAGACAACAATATCAAAACTTGCTCCAGGCTAGGTATCACATTAAATTTCAAAAAATCTGCATTGTTGACCTGTCAGCATATCACTTACATAGGCGCAAATCTAAATACCAGGAACATGTTTGCGAACCTTCCACCAGACAGGGTATCACTAATTCGCCAACAAGTACCGATTTTATTAACATGCAAAACGATTCAAGTCAGGTTCGTCCTCTGAACACTGGGTTCCATGGCATCAGCAATTCTTCTTGTCCCCCTGGCCTGCTTTCACATGAGAATCCTCCAGTGGCTTCTATTCGCACAGTGGTCCTTCCAACAGCTTCCCATGTCTCACAAGATTATGATCACAGAAGCATGCAAGAAGCACCTCGCTTGGTGGATGGTCTCCCCATCAGTGTCCCAGGGCAGACCGTTTGTGCTATCCCCTCCAGTCACCACAGTGGGGTATTATCAGGGCAGGACAGTCCAAGGCACCTGGCAGCCTCACGAGTACCATTTGCATATAAATGTCTTGGAGATGAGCCATGCTTTTAGCGTTGCAAGCCCTTCAGGACTCTTCCCTCCCAGGACCATTGTAATTCAAACGGACAATATGTCAGTGGTGTGGTACATCAACAAGCAGGGCGGAACCAGGTCCTATCCTTTATGTTGAGAAGCACTCAGACTCTGGCAGTGGGCGATCTCTTCCCAATGTTTTCTGAACGCAACGCACATCCCTGGGAGTTCCACCGTCATCGCAGACAGTCTCAGCAGAGCAATTCTCATGCCTCACGAGTGGTCTCTGAATCA
The DNA here is from genome assembly GCF_019279795.1 of Protopterus annectens. Classification (NCBI taxonomy): domain Eukaryota; kingdom Metazoa; phylum Chordata; order Ceratodontiformes; family Protopteridae; genus Protopterus; species Protopterus annectens. The sequence goes on from NC_056743.1 coordinate 476,464,175, forward strand.
GGTAATTGCAGAACAAGTCTTTTGTAAATGGGGGCAGCCTTGCTGCGACCTGTTCGCCACACCTTTCAACAGCAAGTGCAGCAATTTCTTCTCCCTTCTTCCACTTCCAAGCCACTCCCCCAGAGACGCTGTTGTCCACAATTGACCTCGGGGACTTCTTTACGCTTTCCCTCCGTTTCCCCTAATACCCAAACTCATACAGAGAGCAACTGCGTTGGGTTGCAAAAATGATTCTCATTGCCCCTTACTGGCCTCGACAGATATGGTTCCCATTCCTGCATCATTACCTTCTCGAGCAGCTTTGGATTCTGGATCCTAGTCCAGATCTATTGATTCATCAATCGGGCAGACTGCATCGATCCCTTCAAACACTCCAGCTCACAGCTTGGTTGCTCCACTTCCAACCTTAGCCAGGCTTCCTAATATTTCCTCCTCTGTGCGGGAAATTATTATCTCATCGCACAAATCCACAACTAGGAAAACTTATGCTAGCAAGTGGAAACGTTTTTCTTGCTGGGCAGAGGCTAAGAATATAGATCCCTTTTCAGCCCCTGTCCACAAGATTTTGGAATTTTTAGCGGAACTCTTTCATTCTGGTTCCGCTTCTGCTACAATAAAGGTTCAGTTAGCTGCCATTTCGAATTTTCACACTGGGTTGTCTTCTAATAACATCATGTCTCATAAGCTGTGTAAAGCATTCATCAAAGGAACCACTCTGCTTAGGCCCCCAGTGAGGGATCCCCCACCTCTGTGGGATCTGAATTTGGTACTAGCTTCTCTAATCTTGCCACCTTTTGAACTTGCAGCATCTTGCTCCATTAAGTTTTTATCCTGGAAGACACTCTTTCTGGTAGCCATTACTTCTGCCAGACATGTTTTGGAGCTTCAGGCTCTATGTATTCCTCCTCCATACTTAGTGTTTCATAATGATAGGGTCGCTCTAAGGACCAATCCTTCCTTCCTTCCTAAGGTCTGTTCACAAAATAATTTGAATCCGTCCATAGACCTTCCTGTGTTCTTTCCTAATCACACCAATAAGGCAGAATATAAATTGCACCAGTTGGATGTTCATAGACAGCTGCGTTTTTATTTGCATAGGACAGAGGACATCAAGAAGTCGGACCAACTCTTCCTTTCCTATGCTGAGGGCAGACAGGGCCTTCCAGTCTGAAAGGTAACATTATCTAGGTGGTTGTCTCACATTTTTTCATTCATTTACCAGCTGAGAAACAAAGAATTATCTATCAAACCTAAAGGCCACTCTACTAGGGCATTGGCCACCTCGGTGGCCTTCCAATCTAGGTTGCCCATGGAATCTGTCTGTGCATCTGCTACATGGGCTAACCCACATACCTTCATTTCTCATTACAAACTACACATTGCTTCCAGAAACCGAGCTGATTGTGGTTCCACTGTTCTGAAGAGTCTGTTCCACTGAGCCACCCAGGATAGTAGGTGCTAGGGGCGCTGTCCCAACCAGCAAGAATGAAGGCGAGATAGACAACTTATCATAAAGAAGTTATGTACCTACCATAACGTTCCATGTTAGTTGCCTTCTTCTCGCCTTCTTTCTTGCGTCCCACCCTCCATCCCCCTATCCTAGTGGATCGAGAGGAGCTCCCTTTTTCAGATTTCATTGGCTGAACCTTCTCTGGTTGTCCTTTTCTGCTTAGATAGCTTCACAGTTAGACCCAAGGGGCTACTAGGGCAGAATTCTTCCTTAGTTATGTCTGGAATAGCTTTTCAAATGAGATCTGGGTAACTAGTGCCAGCCATCATGGGATATGGGGTAGCCTCGAGCCAGTAAACAGCTCTCGAGCTATTGAAAATGGCCGAGTCGGAGCCGAGGATCGGCTCCGATCCCAGCCAGCAAGAAAGTGTGTGAGAAGACAACTAACATGGAACGTTATGGTAGGTACATAACTTCTTTTTCTTGCTCTCCCTTTTTTTTCTATATTTACTTTTGATGTGCCTTTTTGTTGCATGATGTAGTTTCACTTTTTTTTTGTTTTTGCTTCCCTGGAGCCCAGGTCATAGCTGAAAAGGATTAGTTGACTTACATGTTTACCAAATTTCAAATAAATATTGTATTTCTCTTTTTATTTCCACTGTGCATGTCATATGCCTATCAATTGGACTTCATGCCTATGTCATTGTCTTAATCTGTTGGTTTTGAACCTGATCTGTTCTTGGTTCTATAGCATCTGTATATTCAATAAATTGTACTGGAAGAACTACAAAAGTGGTTTAAATGCAAGGGTACCGGTTTTCTTGTGAAGGCCAACCAGTGGACATGTAGACACAAGCAAGGTGACTGTTGAAAAGGTGGTGTAGTCACAGTATTGGTGGCTAAAGGTGAATAGTCGAATAAATCCGGTGGGTCATTGTCTTGCACCTGTGAAATTTTGTATTGTTGGGGTTTTGTCTGAACTGGCAGAAAGGGAGGTAGTAGTAGTACGGCTCCACCTTTCCAGCTTTTACAGGATGTTGATGTTAGTAGATAACCATAGATTGCTCAGTCTTTGACAGTGTCTCAGTGTTCATCTTGTGCAGTGCATTGTGTAAATGAGAAAACTGACATGTAAGTCAAGCAGTGGTAATATTAGTGAATTTGAACTAGAATTTTGTCTCAAAATATTCTTTTTTAGATTATGTTTCATTGCATATCTAGATGTTTGCCTTAAAATTGTAAAGTATGGGAAACGTATGTGTTGGTCATACTGTATTCATGCTTTTGCCACCTGAGGGGGCTGTGGGGAATTGACCTTTTTATGTCTATTCTCATGATGAAATAGACACATTTAATGTGGCAGTATTGAGCTTTTTTGTAAGATAGGACTTTAAATTCTGCACTTGATAATATTTTAATAGGCTTCAGGCTTTTTGATGAAAAGGGTGCCTGTGTGTATCAGAATTTTCCCTCATACGTGCTAGAAGGACGCCTCTCACATTTTGTTAAAGTGTTGTGCTTCTTTGGTAGACGTTCCCTAGCAGAGCTGTATTGATGTGGTTTGCAGTTTAAAACGTTTGGTAAATGCTTAACAGTATTCACATTTACATCTGTAGATGATAATACTGAATCGTGAGCTGCTTGCAGACTGATTTATTCAGTAATGCATTAGTTACACATAAAACCAAAGTTTCTTTGAGTAGCAACTTGTTTTTGTATACTGCTTTGAAGATGTGTATATTTACCAAAAAAACACATAAATAAGGAACAAGAAACGAAAAGGCCATTAGACTGCATTCAGAATTTCCTATATTTTTTTTCTGGAATATCTTTGTTGATGGAAAGAGGCCTCCCATATAGAGCCATGTAGTAGACTGGCATATGTGTTTAACTGGACTTGAAGGTATACTGATTTACTTTGCCATTGCTTCATTCAGAATAAAACAGAGTGGAACATCTTTAAGAAGGAATACATGACTGGAGTGCAATATTCCTCATGATTTTTTGAGCTGCTGCACAAAGAGAGGCTGCAAAATGTTCTAGAAGGAAGGGAGTAATGCACCTATACAGAATTGTATGTCTGTAGCTTTGTGATGCCTAACTGTGATGCACACATTTGTATTTTTGCGAATGTCACCTGTTTTGGACCATTACTGTTTTCACTGTTTTGTAAAGCTTTTTAGCCATTTTCACTGTTTGAAAGTAATGTATTAACTGGAATTTTTTTCCATTTGTTAAGCATCTGCTGTGATTTTCCTGCCAATGAGTGTATCATACAACTGATTTGTTTGCAGGGTACCTTTCCGTTATCGGGGCAACAGTCATAATGAGCGTTTGGAATCCTAGCGCTCATTATAACGTTGATCGTTCAGCTGTTGCTGAAGTGGGTACCACACACACTTACTTTCATGTCAGACTTAAGTGTGGTCGATCACATTTAATAAATGACAATCATTTGACTTACAGACTTGTCTTACTTGCACTCATGCATGCCAACAGGGCTTAATAGGAAGTGAATTAGCATGAATTATTCAGAGAAAAAGCAATTGTATAACTAAAATGATTGCTGTTATTTATGAATTGTGATAGACCACACTTTTCTCCTAAAACCGCCAGTTGTAGGAAATGAGGAGGGGTTTGAGGCAAAATCAAGAGAGATTTTAGATGTATATGTACATGGGACACAAGTCAACCAGATTGTGTGAAATGGCAGGTAAATGCCATGGTCACGCTTTGAAATCAGCTGAAATGCAGAATAAAAAAATGCTCACACATCTGTTTTTTACGTAAACCGCAGTCTCAATAGTCAAACGCCACACCCCCAAAAAAATAAATAAACAAACAGGCTGTAGTGGTCTTTAATTAACATATTCCTGTAATGCGCTGGCTTTTCAACATGCCTAGAACTCTGTGCATGCGAGTGTGTGTACGAACAAGTTGTAATAATTCTCCTTTATGAACTGTTAACATTTTCTCACACTTGAATTGCTGCACTTCGTTACCAACTGTAATACATTTAGGCACTCCAACGCTGCTTCACTTCTTTCCCATTTGGCCGATGAACATCACTTTTCATTTCCGTCGAGTTAGTCTGGGACTGCCCTCTGAAAACGAGACCAAATCAGGAAGTACTTGTTGCCCCGATAACGGAAAAGTACCGTTTGCAGTTGGAGGCATTCTCTAGAGTCTCCTTGCTCTTTTTTTTTTTTTTTTTTTTTTTGTTTAAAACTGTTATTTAGTGTACCACTGCTGTTTTTCTGCTGTGGTAAACATTTCTGCAGTGTTTTCTGCCTAAAATAGTGTAGCTAGTAGCTGTAGCATAGTCCAAAATCAGGGTTGCTGTTTCTGGAGCTTGTTGTTTGTAGTGGCTGTTTGTTCTGAGCATATTTTCCATACCATCTTGGATTAAAAAGGGCCATCTGCACTCTGGTCCATGGCTGGTAAAGGTTGGCTGGACTAGGGATTGGAGTAAAGCACCTCATTGGTTCTTTTGAGCTTTTTTAAAGTTGTTTTAGGTTTTAACCTTATGGAATGTAACCCCCACCCTTGAGTGGGTATCTGCTTGTTTGCTCATCAGTGGACTGCTGCACAATTGTCTTCCATAGCCAGAGAGATAATTTCTACAATTTTCCCTTAGATAAGCTGTTTCCCAGCAGTGTAGTTCCTCATCTTTAGCACATTTCCGGGCAAAGAGGCAGTACTAATGTAAGCACCCCATTGTAATAACGACCTCAAGAGTTTTTCTGCGGCCCCATTCTGTCTACTAGTGTAGAGGTATTAACAAAACTTGCCCACTAGTTATTTCTATGTGTGACCCCTTTCCTACCATATTCCTGTTTCTGACCATATAAATTCACCTAGCACTGTGAACAGGCAATTTCCCCCAGTTTCTCCAGCCAGCTTGGTCGACATGGGCATCCTGAGGCAGTGTAGCAACTGCCTCATGTACACAGACAATCCTCTACTTCTAGTCCACGCAAACACAACTTGTAAGAAGTGCAACTATATTAAAAACCTTGACTCAATGCTGTCTCCCATGCCAGTAAATAATACATGTGACACTGAGCTGGTTGATAGCATGCACATCTCACCACCTACTTCACCCAAACCCATATCACACATACCTACATACGCAGAGGTCTTCATTACAAGCTTGCCTAAACACCAGGGACCTCCCAAACACAAGCACACTGAACTTCCTCTGCAGAACACAATACACATAATAGCTGATGCACCAGTGTCTCACCTGTCACACGTGTAAGGCTAAGGAGATTCCATCGTGAGACGTACAGATGTCCCTCTCACCAGGCTGGATAAGGAGAAGGTCACAGTCAGCTGTCTTGTCAGGTGCCAGTATCTGCCATATTACTCATGCACTCAAGTCTCTCAACAGCAGGTACCATTAAGACTGTCATAGTCCATGTTGGTATGAATGACTTGAGACGTACCTCTCTGGGCTGTATGAAGAGAGATGTGACTGAGCTGTCAGATTGCGTCTCAGGCAGGTATGTTCTTAGCCTTAAGCAGCATTTTACCCTCACCTAGAATGATGCCTCAATACAAACAGAAAATGATTGAGTACAATACTTGACTTAGTCTTTGGTGTCATTCTAAGGGAATCTAGTATCTGTCAGTCTGGGATGACATGATCGACATAGCTCAATGCTTTGCCAGAGACTGTCTTCATGTGTCACCCTGGGATTTCAGCTACTGGCTAATGCTCTTGTCACCCCTATAGTGCCTTTTTAGTCGGTGTCACAAGAACAAAACTTCTGACCTAAAAATACCAACCAGAAACAACCTTAAGGTTATGTTAAATGCTAGGAGTCTTAACATGAAACTGCAGTCACTGGAAGCAGTCCTCACCCCTGGAGAACACACACATTTGTGCAGTCATGGAGACTTGGTTCATGGCTGTGGAGAGCATCCCAGCCATACTGGGATACACCTCCTTCCATATGTTCAGACCGCAAACTGAAGCCAAGAAAACTAAAAGAGGCGTTGTATGAATATTCATCAAGGATAAGTGCACATCCAGATTGGTTAAACAGTATGATGCCCTAGAGATACTCCAGGTGCAATTAAATGTTGTTAGGATACCTGTTCAAGTCATTGCCAGCTACAGAACCCCCTGCATGAATCGGAGCACCAACTCCTCGACTTTGTCAAGTCCATTGCCCTGGACTAGCTGGTTGACACCACCACCAGACAGGCCACTGTAGCTCCCCCACTGTGAGTTCATCCCTGGTGAGATATGACCACAAATTAGTCTCATTTGAAGTAACTGTCGTACCTGACCATCCCCTAGCAGCAACTAGACTAAAAAAATTCTCCAAAGCAGATTATAACCTCTAACGGGATGGTATAAATAGCGTCATTGCACTTGTCCCCTCAAACAGAACCGGTAGTTATGCCTAGCTCTACACCAATGCCCTAAACAATAACCTATATAAGTGCATTGACTTGACAGTACCTGTTGGGACCAAAATAAGCTCTTCAAGGTAAAGTAGACCTGCCTGGTGGATAACCACCATTAACAAGCTTTACATGAAAGGAAGAAACTGCTGTCCAGTAGTAAGAAGGAGTGAGCACTAAACTGGAGAGACTCCCTCCACAGCTTAAGTAAGGAAATAAGACTTCTTGTGAAGTCCTCCAAGACAAACTATGAATCCAAGTTCACTTCCTCAACGAAGGGACAGCCATAAGACATTATTTAATTACATCCGTAACCTAAAGGGTAAGGCTTAGATTTGTGCCAAACTGGTAATTAATGGCGGTTAATTTAAAAAAAAAAAAAAAAAGTCATAAATGATTTTTGTTGAGCATGATTTCTGTTTTACATTTTTTTTTTTGTAAAATTCTGGTATATTTTAGTGGAAAATTAAAGATAAGAGACTTGGACTTAGGGTTTTGAGGATTGTCACTAAAATTTTTACCTCAGAACTTTTAACTGTTCTTTTAAGTGGTCCATGACTATTCAAAGCACTGCTGCTGGCTTTTCAAGCACTTTCTGTGACTAAAACATGGAGCAGGTTTCAGGCTGTTTGGGTTATTCTCTCCCCATCTACAAATAGAAAGCTTTACGGGAGGCTGTGGTAAGTAGGCTGGCTTCTTGTCTGTCTCAGCCACCAGCGAATGACTCTGCTGTGGCCAAATCTAGTTCCTTGCACGATTCATTAGCATCATCTCTTAATCCCACTGACTTTGTTCCTCGAGAAGCTGCTAAGGACAGGAAGAGGGGCATGTCTTCTGTGGCTGTTTATCTTCTGTGTAGGGAGAACCACACTTGTCTGTCTTGAAAGAGGGAGTGGATGATGCTTTAGTGCAAAGCTTGACTTGAGGTGCGTGATTCCTGTGGAAGAGTCCCAGCTTTGGGTCAGTCATTTTGCTGAGGGTCTCCTAGGGGGAAAAAAAGCTAAGTCAGGCATTTTTCTTTTTTCCTGTTTTACATAGGGTCTACAGGGAGGACTGATAACTTTTGTCCCCGAGGTTTTATTTCAAGCCTTTAATTCTTTAAATTCTGATTCTTCACACAATCCAAAAAGAAAAAGATTTCCCTCTTTTTACGTTACTTATTTCCAGCCTGAAGTGTAGGATATAGATTGAGATTGTATTTCTCCAGTGCTTATGTTACAGGAAGGGGAATCTAATTCTGTAAAAAGTTTTTCTTAAGATCCCCCCCCACCCCCCCACCCAGAACTCTTTTTTTTTTTTTTTAAACTGTTAGCCTGAGTGAAGGAATTATTTCAATGGGAATGTGTGAAATTCCTGTATCCCAGCAAAATATTTTGACTTGTTACTGCTGCAGTTTCCTCAGCCTGCAGCTGTCCCTCTTGTCTTATCACCATTAGAGGATGTTTTCTTGATGGTCTGCAGTACACCCGACAGTCAACCTCCTACCACTAAAAAGTCTTGATAGATTATATAAGGTCCTGCACTCTCACAAATATATCTATTTTTTAATCCCAAATTAGGACCCTGCATTTACTACTTTGGAAAGCCATTTGTTGTCAAACATCTTGTGAATGCTAACCCCTATCCCTTTCGATAAACATGGAATAGCTGTTTGAAAGAAAGTGGTCTCCAACCCCATATTTCTACTTAGGTTCATACTAGGCTATCTGCCCTAGGGCATTTATAAGCCTAGCCAGAGTGTGTTTGGCTTTCGCCACCCATTTTAAATGAATTTTGCTTTGCCCTTTTTCGAGGTTAGTATACTGTGCCTCTGTTACTTGCTACTTTTGAAGATATTGGAGGTCTCACTGCAAATTTCTCTTCAGAGATTAAAGCATTTCTGAATTATTTTAATAACAGGTAACCAGTCCGAAGTGCCCTTATGACTCTGCTGATGGCTGTGTCCAGAGCAGCTGCTCCTGGACCATGATCAGAAGGCTTGCTTTGTTATGTTCTCAAAATGTACTGGAGGATGTCAAAGCTGAGATATTGAATTCTCCCCTAGATATAGAAGTATTGTTTCACCTCTCATCTGCTAAGGTCCTTAAATGTTTGGTAAAAGAGGCTAGTTTATTCAAGGGACACTCAGATTTTTCAACTTTACTTTCTCAAGTTTACTGGAACCTTTCCTTCCAATTCAGGATCCTTTTAAGGAAAGAGTGAACAGTCTCGGCAAGATACAAACAAGCTTTTTCAAAAAGCAACAGCAAAGGAGGTGTGCTTCCCAGAACCAAGACCGTTTAAAAAGGTAGCTTGACTCTTCCAATGTCGAAGTCTTCATACTATATACTTTGCAAATATTTTCCTTTTGTTACTACTACTAGTAGATTTGTCCTTAATGTAGTTTATTCATTTTTTTTTTTTTTTTTTTTTTTTTTTTTTTTTTTTTTTTTAAATTTCTCCAAATCTTTTGGGTTTCTAATACCATGACAGGAATAGAACCCATTCCTAAGTCAAAGTATGATAAAGGTTCATGAAATTAGTATTATTTCAGTCTTGGTCAGCTAGAAGTGCCCAGTATTGACTCCTGCAATTCGTACAGAGTTACATGTATTGGTAACATATCTAAATACGCTTGTACATTCTTTTTTTATAAGACCCATTACTTCTTCTATTGAAACTGTCTGGGTATTTTTCTTCCACATTGCTCTTTTTTCTCCCTGCAAATCTTGATATTGTATGACTTTGTGCGCCTCTGAGCACAAGACACTGTAGTCACCGGGTGTGGTGATTTTCAGTGATCATTGCTACTTTTGTCTTTTCTTGGAACACTGTATCTGGTTTTTTAGCATCTATCTTTTGAACTGTGGGAAATGGGTGATCCCATGTGATGTAGACATCATCATTTTCTATGATGCTTTGTGGCTCATGTTTCCAGTGTTTTTCAACCACTTCAGTACCATAATATTTGCACAGTTCCCAGTGGAACAGTCTTGCCACATTATGCCTTTCAGTATACAGGCCTGCTGCCATTAGTATGTCACAACCAGCAATGAGGTGTGTGACTGATGTTCATCGTGCATACAGCTGCAGTCATAACAGATGGGTTCTCCTGCTGTCAGGCGGGTCCTCGGTCGGCCGAATTCCAAAGTCAAGGTCCGGCGTCGGTTGTAGTCGCTTCTTCCCTGACGTCAGTGCGACAGGGGTATAAAGGAACCAGCCGACTCCATTTTCTTCAGTCTTTCTTGCCGCACGGTGCCCGAAGCAGAAGCAGTTCGCAAGTGCCGGTCGGCCAGCTCCTGAAATTCCGAAAATTTTGAAACCGAAGTCTTCTTGAAAGCTAAGTACCCCGTTGGGGAAACTTTTCTTGCCTCAGACCAATGTCAAAGTTAATAATAGTATTTCATGTGGGAAGCAAATACCGCATAAGGATTTCCATTCCCTCTGTATACCTTGTTTAGGCCCAGACCACGATGTCTCGGTCTGTCGCTTTTGTGCTACATTCAACAAACGCACCATTAAGCATCGGGCGGAGTTCGCCCAGCATTATTTTGGAAAAACATTTAACTATATTATGTCGTCGGATACTCCGACTCCAGTTTTGTCTAAAAAACGCAAAGATAAGGACTGACACACGAGGTCCGCGGCCTCTACCGACACCACGCCAAAGCAGACTACATGTGATCCGGTTCTCAGCGAGGCGCCTATGCAGCCCCTGACTACGACGACACTTCATTGGCGGTGTCTCCTGTGCCCAAGGTCGCAGGCTCCTCAGCCCACACCCCGACTACAGATACCGAAGCCACTCTTGGCGCTGAACCTCAAAATGTGGACAGGTCTACCTCCACTCAACGTGTCTTCAGACCTTCCTCTTCTTTTTCCATCAAGGCTTTCACTAAGTCTAAAGCAGCCATGCATTCTAAGAGACAAGCTACACAGGGCCCATCTCCAGGCCCCATGCCTAAAAAACAGATGCTTAAAATGGCTGAGGATTTAATTACTCTAATCAGGGGTTCTCAACCCCCACCGGACAAAAGGCCCAGAGTGGAGGAAGAATCCCCTTCCTCTGATCAGGGCTCCATTATTTCAGAGCACTCTGATGATCAGGAACATTCTTACTCCCCTTTTGAAGACTCTGATGCAGAGGAGTCCATTCCTTCTGTATCCCCCCCAGAGGATTACTCATTTGGGGAAACTTTGCATACCTTAAGGGAACACTTCCACTGGGAAGGCCAAGATTATTCAGATTCCAAGAAAAGGCTTAGGGAATTTCTCCTGCTACCTCAGCACAGACCTCTGGCTATACCTCCTGTCTTGGACATCCTAGATGATGTTTACTCGGAGGCCTGCCTTAACCCGGATTCTCTGCCTCCAGCCCCAGTCAAGCCTGACAGGTACTACAGGGTTCCTGACTCTCACCAATTTCTATACAAAAGCCATGCTGCTGACCCAGAAACCATCTCACAGGGCCCCAAGGGAATTAAAGCCTCCACTGCTAAAAATCCATTACCTTCCGAGAGAGATTCCAGATCCTTAGAAAGGTGGGGAAAAAAGGTATATACCTCGGCTACCTTAACCACGAGGACCTTAAACTGTCAGTTCCATATGCTAAAATACCAACAGTTTTTGTTATCACAATTGAAAAGTAAAATGTCACAACCTGAACAACCAGACTTGAAGGAGTTGCAGGATTTGATGCATAGTGCAGAACAAGTGGGTAAGCATACCTTACAATGTGGTTTTGATGCTCTAGAGGCCTCATGTAGAGCTGCTGTTACAGGATCAGTCATACGTAGACATGCCTGGCTCAAGGAACAAACCTTGCCTGATCATGTCAAAGCTAAATTACTAGATGCCCCTCTACAAAAGGATGTATTATTTGGTGCTAATGCTGAGGAGGTATTAAGGAAAATGGAGGAAAAGGCTAAATCAATGCAAACTGTGAAAGATTTTCTACAGGTGCAACCCCCCACGTTTCAGTAGAAATTGGCCTTCCAAAAATTGGTCCTTTCCAGCCACGGACAGACTCCAAAGAGGTAGATACAGATGCCCGAGGGGCAGGGGACAATCCCAAGGATCGTTTAGAGGCAGACAATGGCAAGCTCCTACACAAAGAGGTGGTGAGGATAACTCGCAATCTTTCAGAAAGCAAACCCAATGACTTTCCCCTTTGCATGCCAAGCAAGACTCAAATGGCAGCCCCCTTAGGAGGAAAACTGGCATTATTTTCAAAAAATTGGCATATTGTCACAAAAGACAAATGGATCCTGGACATTATAAACAGAGGCTACAGATTCCATTTTCACACCCTTCCAAAAATGAGAGGCATGCCAAACCTGCCACACAATCAAAGGGCAGAGGCACAAAGGCAAATTACAGATCTCATAAACATGAAAGCTATTCAAGAGGTACCTACGCACGAACAAGGTCAAGGTTTTTATTCCAGACTATTCCTGGTACCAAGGAAAGGAAAAGATTGGAGACCTATTTTGGACCTATCCATCCTGAACACATTTCTACTCGTACCAAAATTCAAGATGCTCACTCTACAGCAGCTTCTTCCCATGCTGGGCAAGGAGTCTTGGCTGGTAACATTGGACCTCAAGGAGGCATACCTGCATGTCCCAATCAGACAAAATTGCAGAAGATACCTCCGATTTCTTGCAGGTTCAACCCATTATCATTTCTCTGCATTGCCCTTTGGCTTATCTACTGCGCCCAGAGTATTCACGAAATGCCTGGCATCAGTAATTGCCTACTGCAGACTTCAAGGGATACAAATATACCCCTATTTGGACGACTGCCTGATCCAAGCGGACAGCAAGCACATTCTTCTGAAACATCTGGCTTATGTAATAATGTTGTTGAACTCTCTGGGATACACAGTCAACAAAAAGAAATCAAGACTAATACCCTCTCGGAAGATAATTTTCCTGGGTGCCAACTTGGACACAAACACCCAGATGGCCTACCTCACGCCAGAGAAGCAGGGGCAACTAACTCAATACTTCAGAACACTAGCAAATTGCACCAGGCTGACTGCAAGGAAAATCCTGCAGGCTCTGGGATTCATGGCATCTTTTATCTTACTAACCCCATGTGCAAAGCTGCATATGAGGAAACTTCAATGGTACCTGAAAAACCTATGGTTTCAACACCGCCACAGTTTGGAAACAATAATACCACTAATTGCATGTCTGCAAAAGGAATTTCTGTGGTGGGCTCAAGCATGCCAAACAAACACAGGTCTTCCATTCAGCAAGCCTCAAGCAAATCAAGTCATCACAACAGACGCCTCTGACTACGCCTGGGGGGCGCACATGACAGATCGGTGCATTCAGGGCAAATGGTCCCAAAAAGAAAAGCACCTTCACATCAATCAAAAGGAAATGCTAGTAGTAATAAATGCTATTATAGCTTTCAGAGACCTCCTGCAACCAGGTCAACTATTGATAAGAACGGACAACACCACAGTTATGTGGTACATAAACAAACAGGGAGGAACACATTCATACCCCGTATGCAGACTGGCCATGTCACTTTAGAACATGGCCATGGACTTACAAATCGAATTACAAGCACAGTACTTGCCAGGCAAGGAAAACACGCTGGCAGACAACCTAAGCAGAAATATGACAGATCCACACGAATGGAAGTTGCATCCAAAAGTTTTTACAGAAATAATCCAAGCATGGGGAAGGCCAGACATAGATCTCTTTGCCTCCCACAAAAATCACCAATTGACAAAATTCTGCTCAAGGATTTTTCATCCAAAGGCCTGGAGAGTGGATGCTCTCTCTTTCAGTTGGACATCAATGACAAGTTTATGCCTTCCCACCTCTTCCTCTGCTGCCCAGAGTTCTATTGAAAACCAGAGCAGACAGACCAAAGATGATTCTCATTGCTCCAGACTGGCCAAGACAACACTGGTACCCACTCCTGAGGAGCCTGACGCATTCTCCACCATGGACCCTGCCTCTAATGCCTCTTCTTCTGACTCAGCACAGCTTCAAAACTCTTTACAGCCAGCTAAAAACACTCAATCTAGCCGCATGGAAGATTCCTTAGCATCACAACAGACCCTACTCTCCAAGGAGGTGCAGGATGTCATTTTGGAGGCCAGGAGGCCATCAACTAGAAAAGCTTACTCCGCAAAATGGAAACGGTTTTGTGTCTGGAATGAGAAAAAGGGCCAGGATCCTGGAAAACTGAATTTACCTCAAATACTACAGTATCTAGCTGAGCTGCTAAGCAGTGGACTTTCATTCTCCTCCATCAAAATCCATGCCTCAGCCATTTCTGCAGAATACAACACTGATCCACCCTTATTCTCCCACCTACTCTTAAGACAGTTCCTCAGAGGGGCTAAGAATCTAAGACCCCCAAGGAAACAACCAATACCTGCTTGGGATCTCAATTTCATTCTGGAAAAACTGACCTTGCCTCCCTTTGAGCCAGCTGCCTCATCAGATTTGCAATATTTGTCCTGGAAAACAGCTTTCCTTCTGGCTATTACCTCAGCTCGTAGAGTTTCAGAACTACAAGCTCTCATGGCTGTGCAGCCTTTTATCATCTTCCATCAGGACAGAGTTTCCTTACGAACCAACCCGTCCTTTATGCCTAAAGTGGTATCCAGGGTAGCTTTGAATCAGGCCATACATTTACCTACCTTTTATCCTAATCCTCAAAACAAAGGGGAGAGATTACTACATTCCTTGGACATCCACAGACAGCTGCGTTATTATTTGGACAGAACAAAGCCTTTCAGAAAATCAGAACAGCTCTTTGTGTCCTATGCTGTAGGAGCTCAAGGAAAGCCAATTTCCAAACAGACTATCTCAAAATGGATAGCCCACTGCATACGCTTTTGCTATTCTTTTCATGGCAAAACTGTACCTACAGGCATCAGATCTCACTTCACCAGGGCCACAGCTACCTCTGCAGCTTTCCTCAGAGGTGTTCCTACCAAAGATAATTTGGAAGCAGCCACTTGGAGTTCTGTGCATACCTTTTCCAAGCACTACAACCTACCATTATACTCCAAAACTAGAGCAGGTTTGCCACTGCAGTCTTGCGGGGCATCCTGGCTCCTCCTAGTTCCACCTAGTGCCTACCACCCCTTTCTTAGCTTTGGGATTCTACCCATCTGTTATGACTGCAGCTGTATGCACGATGAACATAGTACAGTTTTGTACCTACCATAAATGTAGATGTTTGAGTGCTAATACAGCTGCAGTCCAGGTTTCCCTCCCTCCTTCCCCTCTTGGGACAGGCCTTTTGGCTAACACCTCCTCATACAACCTGATTGGGGTATTCATTTATGGTGTATTTGCTTGCAACTACTGTATTTTGATTATATTGCATTGTTTTATTACACAAATTTATGTATTGCCTTCCTTCTGGGGGCACCTGACATCTGGGGCAAGAAAAACTGAAGAAAATGGCGTCGGCTGGTTCCTTTATACCCCTGTCGCACTGATGTCAGGAAAGAAGCGACTACAACTGATGCCGGACCTTGACTTTGGAATTCGGCTGACCGAGGACCCGCCTGACGGCAGGAGAACCCATCTGTTATGACTGCAGCTGTATTAGCACTCGGACATCTACATTTATGGTAGGTACAAAACTGTACTTTTCCAATTCTGTTTTACTAAACCTACATTTGTCTGTTTCTCCCACATGTTCAGTGGACTTTGTAAACCAACTTGCAAGTAGCCCACTATCTTGGGCCTCCAATATTAACCTTTCATCTTTTGATTTGAATTCACTTCTCCTTAACCATTCCTGCGTTCGATCCAGATCAATATGAGGTTCTTCCAGAAGTTGCCTATACCTGAAACTATTTTTATGCATTTTCCACATTTCATGCTTTCTCATCTGATCCTTCACTTTATATTCTTTCTTTTGTTTTTTGGCACATTCAGTTGCTGCCTGTTTTTTTATCTACTTCTGGTTTAATTTCCATTCCTGCTTCATGCCGATATGCTTCTGCTAGACTAAGCAGGGAAGTCATCTTAGATTTATTCTCCTCAAGTTTCAAAACTTTCACTACATTTGGGTCTTGTGAGGTCAACAGATATGTGTGCAGTCCCACGATTGCAGATCATTACATGTAATCAATTTCAAGGAGGCCCATACCTCCTTCAGAACGGGGAATATATAATCTTGGTATGCACTGATTTTTATAAGTCATTTTGTGAGCATGAAGCATCCTTCTTGGTTTCCTGCCTAATCTATCCAACATGTTTTGGGGCCAATCAGTTACTCCAAACATGGAAGTTAGGACAGGAAGAGCAAATTGGTTTATAGCTTGAATTATGTTCCTAGATGTCAACCCTGTTTCAGGATTAATTTAAATCTTCTAAAATATTCATGTTAAGTTGTCAATCTCGCCTTCATTCTTGCTTGATGGGTTCGGAGCCGATCCCTCGGCTCCGACTCGGCACTTGCTTTAGCTCGAGAACTCCTTTTACCAGCTCGAGGCAGCCCCAGATCCCATGATGCAAGGCAGGAAGTACCCAGATCTCGTTTGCCGCTTCGCTTGGGAGGTCTTCTCTTTACCAGCTCCTGGTAAGTAATTCACATTTGTGACATTTAAGCCCCTTTTTAGTTAAAAACTTTTTGTTTTTGATAAGTTTAACTTTAATTTAACTTTTTCTGACAGAAATCCCTGTCTCTTTTAATTTTTTTTAGTCAGTTAATTTCCCTATCCCATCCCCGTGTTAGGGTGTGTGTGTTGGTATTTTTTACTAAATACCCTTTTGGTATTAGTTTAATTAATTGGACTGGTGTGTGTGTGTTTTGTTAGGCACCATGTCTAAAGAGAGGGTTTCAGGTTTTAAGAAGTGTGACTCGTGCTGTCAGAAGATGTCTCTGACAGACGGTCACACTTCTTGCCTGTACTGTTTAGGCCCTCTTCACCTGCAGGACTCCTGTGCTATTTGTCACTCCTTCAGCCAGAGAGTCCTGCAGGAGAGAAGGAATAAGTTGATTCTCAGGGGTCTTCTTAAGCCGGAGGGCTCTCCGGCTAAGTCGGCCCCACAAAAATCAACTAAATCTGCCAAGACCCAGGCTTCTGTTTCTAAGCCTGTGGC
Organism: Protopterus annectens; assembly: GCF_019279795.1. Classification (NCBI taxonomy): domain Eukaryota; kingdom Metazoa; phylum Chordata; order Ceratodontiformes; family Protopteridae; genus Protopterus; species Protopterus annectens. The sequence goes on from NC_056743.1 coordinate 476,481,113, forward strand.
CTCGGCTCCGACTCGTATAGAGTCGAGATCGCCTCCGGCTGGAGCCGATTCTCCATCCACTAAGCTTTCGGCGCCGATGGCTATCGGTGCCGAATCTGCTTTGACCACTGTGGTGTCGGCTCCGACCGGCTCCGACACCCACGCAGACGGGCATCGTGTCGGCTCCGATCGGCTCCGACACCCATGTGGCACAGGCATCGGTGTCGGCTCCGATCGGCTCCGACACCGTTACTTTGGTGGCTGTATCGGCTCCGGCTGGAGCCGATACATCGAGGCGTTCTGCCGGCTCCGAGAAATCAGTGCCGACAGGATCAGCAATATCGGCTCCGATGACCCATTCCAGGAAGAGGTCGAGGTCCCCTTCCTTGGAGCCGATACTTTCGGCCTCGCCTCTTCTATCGGAACGGAGCCATCGGAGCCGATCTTCAAGGTCATCCAGGTTGTCAGACCATGACCTAGAGAGAGTGGTCAGTAGATTGCTCAAGTCACAGGTACTGGCCCAAATGCTACACAGTCCGTCTCAGCAGACGACTGTTGGTCCACACCCCGTTACAGTTCCTCCTTCAACTCTACCTCAGAGCTTGGAGTTGGAGTCTTCGGGCATGGTTACTGCTACGGCTGGAGGACGGATACCCCTTCTGTTCCTTCAGCCCCTACTCTTATCTCCTCTTCCTTAGAGGGATTCGTGGTCGGGCTTCCATGGTCTCCTCCGAGGGTGAGTGGCATCGACCCTTGTCCGAACCCGCTCTTCCCTTGGAGCCTCGGCCTTGGTGAGCTCGGCTCCGACATCTGCCTCGGAGACTTCCCTTCGGTGGCCCCGGAGTTCCTAGCTCTTCGAGCGGGTCTCGGACCTGCCTGGGAGGGGAGCATTCGAGGTGATGAAGAGTGTACTGGCCACTGGTATCAGTAAGCAGTCTCTTCCCGTAGCTCCTCCCTCTATTGTACCTGTTGACATCTCTGCCACTTCTCTTGCTACAGGACCCAGAGATCCTCCGCCTCAGGTTTCCCCATTGGGAATTTCTCCCTCTTCCGAGGATTCTCCTGATGTTTTGGGAGATCCTCCTAGGAAGAGGACTTGTAAGAGGAAGCATGTAGACTCCCCTGAGTCTGTCACGTCGGATACTGACTTTGATGAGTCAGAGGGATCCCCTAGATCCCCCTCTGAGGATGTCTCCTTCTCAGACATCCTAGAACTTCTGAAACAGAGGGGAAACTGGCCCACCAACAATCCCTCTGAGGATGAGTCAGTATACCTAGAGGCGTTTGGATCTCGGCCCTCCACCTCCTGGGTGTCTCCGCCTTCGACCCCTTATGCAGGTTATAGCTCGAAAGGCGTGGACAGCTCCTGACTCTGTAGAGCCAGTCCCTAGGAGGCCTTCTAAATTTATAACTGCCCCTAGTGACAAACAATTCCTTACCAAGGGTGTCCCGCTGATGCCATGGTGGTGGCTGGCCACCAAAAGGAACTTGCAGATCCTTCCGTGCCTGTCCATCCTCCTAACAAGGACTCTAGGACCATGGATAGGTAGCAAGCGGATGTTTTCCTCAGCGACCTTTGCTATGCTGCTGAATTATCTTTGTCACTTCACCAGACTCCAGAGAGATATCCTGAAGGAGCTGGGAGAAGTAGTTCAGGATCCTACAGCTGCAGGGGCCCAAGAAAAGATTGCTTCGCAGCTAGGAACCCTCAATTCCATTGCTAACTCCTCCATGCGGCTAATATCTTATGCTGCTGATGGAGCGAGTAGAGCTGCAGGCACAGGTGTGGCTCTTAGACGCCAAGCCTGGATGCGGCTATGTGATTTTGCGGATCCCTTTAAGGCGCCCTTCACAAATTCTCCCTTTGATGGGTCAGCTTTGTTTGGCCCTCAGGTGAAGGAAACCTTGACCAGGTGTGAGCAGGACGGCAAGACTCTTTCTGCTGTTGGAGTCCGTTTTTCCACCCCTTCTAGGCCTTATCCCAAAGGACAGAAGGGTGGGAAGATGTGGTTCCGTAAATCTCAAGGAGTCACGCCGGATTCACGTGGTCAGTTTACCCCTAGAGGCAGAGGGGGTAACAACAACAGACGCCGCTCTAGAGGCAGAGGGGTCCGAAGAATCAGGGCAACAGGGAGTCTCTTCCTGAGAAGCCTTTTCAGCATCCCTGAGGTGTTGCCCGGCTGTCCCTCCTTGGAGGCAGTCGGGGGAAGATTATCACTGTACCCAGAAGCCTGGCATTCCCTCACTCAAGACAGATGGGTACAGTCGATCATATCCAAGGGTTACATAATTCCTTTCGAGGAAAGTCCCTTCCCTCAAGTTCCCTTCCAGATGTACCACCCGGTCTAAGGGACATTGCAGAGTTAGAGATCGCAAAACTACTGCAAAAGAGCCATTCAGCCAGTTATAGACCATTCAGAGCCGGAATCTACTCAAGGTTCTTTTGGTCCCCAAAAGACGGGAGACTGGAGACCAATATTGGATCTCAGCAGACTCAACAAGTCTGTCAGGAAGACAAGATTCCGAATGGTCACTCTTCAGTCAATTCTACCCTTCTTACAGAAGGACAACTGGATGTGCTCAATAGATCTTCAGGATGCGTACTATCACATCAAAATTCACAGACGCTCCAGGAGATTTCTCCGCTTCGGCTGGGGTCCAGTCATTTCCAGTTCAGAGCCCTGCCCTTTGGTCTCACTACAGCCCCCAGAGTGTTCACCAAATGCATGGCAGTGGTCACGGCTCACCTGAGACGTCAAGGATTCCAGGTGTTTCCGTATCTCGACGACTGGCTCCTGTCAGCCACCACCAGGCATCAGCTTATACAAGCCAGGGATTACACAGTAGACCTTTGTTCTCATTTGGGCATCTCAGTCAACTCTGAAAAATCATCCTTATCGCCCTGCCAGTCTATTACCTTCATAGGCGCAAACTTAAACACTGTTCGGATGTCAGCTACCCTTACAGAACAAAGAGTTTCAGACATTCAGACTCATGTCAGGATCATTCTGGCCAGCAAGAAGGTACAGGCCAGAATGGTTCTAAAGGTGTTAGGTCTTATGGCTGCGGCCATCACTCTTCTTCCTTGGCTCGATTCTACATGCGCCTCCTTCAGTGGATGCTGTTCACACAGTGGTCATACCAGCAACTCCCAATGCGTCACCAGATTCTGGTGACACAAACATGCAAAGAACATCTTGCTTGGTGGATCACATCGTCTCAGGTTCACCAAGGCAGGTGCTTTGTGCCTCCGTCCCCGATAGCCACTGTCACCACGGATGCCTCCCTGATCGGGTGGGGGGGTCATTATCAGGGCAGGATGGTTCATGGGACGTGGCAACCGTTCGAGTACCATCTGCACATAAATGTCCTGGAGATGAGAGCAGTGCTTTTAACGTTGCAAGCCCTCAACGACTTTCTTCCCGTAGGGACAATTGCAGTCCACACAGACAACATGTCTGTAGTTTGGTATATCAACAAACAGGGCGGAACCAAGTCCTACCCCTTGTGTCGAGAAGTGCTCAGACTATGGCAATGGGCGATCTCCTCTCATCGGTTTCTGGTAGCAACGCATATCCCTGGGAAAACCAACATTATAGCGGACAGATTGAGCAGAGCTATTCTCATGCCTCACGAGTGGTCTCTCAAGCAATCCATAGCGGAAGAGATTTTTCTGGAATGGGGTCGTCCATGTTGCGATCTTTTTGCTACTCCCCAAAACAGCAAATGTCCAGACTTCTTCAGCCTCTTCCCTCTATCAGGCCATCCCCAGAGACGCTCTGACCCAGGATTGGCCCCAGGGACTTCTTTATGCCTTCCCTCCTTTTCCTCTGATCCCTCAGGTGATCCAGAAAGCTACCGTTTTGAGAGCCAAATTGATTCTCATTGCCCCTTACTGGCCTCGACAAGTTTGGTTCCGTTCCTCCATCATCACCTTTTGGTGCAGCCGTGGCATCTGGACCCAGTGCCAGATCTACTGATTCACCAATCCGGTCAGCTGCACCGGTCAATCCCTTCTCTCAACCTCACAGCATGGTTGCTCCACTTCCTTCCTTAGCCAGGCTTCCTTTGATCTCTAACCCAGTTAGAGATATCATAGTAGCTTCACTAAAATCCTCTACCAGGAGGATTTACACAAGCAAATGGAAACGTTTCTCTTATTGGGCTAAGGCCCAAAATATTGATCCCTTTACTGCCCCTGTTCAGGCAGTTCTGGACTTCTTAGCAGAGATTTTCCATGCAGGCTCCTCTTCTTCCACAGTCAGAGTTCAGTTGGCTGCTATTTCTAATTTTCATGTCGGGATAGCAGATCATAATATTATGTCCCATAGGCTCTGCAGGGCCTTTTTGAAAGGAATTTTCCTACTAAAGCCTCCAATCAGGAATCCTCCTCCTCAGTGGGATTTAAATTTAGTGCTGACATCCTTGATTCTTCCCCCCTTCGAGCCAGCTGTTTCTTGTTCCCTGAAATATCTTTCTTGGAAAACTTTATTCCTAGTGGCTATTACATCTGCCAGGAGGGTGTCTGAACTTCATGCTCTTCGGTTCGACCCCTATTTGATTTTTCACAAAGACAGAGTATCTTTGAGAACTAATCCATCCTTTTTACCTAAGGTCGCTTCGAAAAACAATCTGAATCAATCTATTGATCTCCTGTATTTTTCCTAACTATTCAGATAGAGCTGAACAAAAGCTACATTATCTTGACGTCCACCGTCAGCTTAGATATTATTTGGACAGAACAAAAATTTAGAAAATCTGATCAACTTTTTGTTTCCTATGCGGATAATAAAAAAGGCCTTCCTGTTTCTAAAGTGACTTTGTCCAGATGGCTTTCTTCGGTCATCACTGAAATTTATACGATCAGGGGAAAACAGCTGTGCTCAAAACCTAAAGCACATTCAACTAGGAGTTTAGCTACTTCTACAGCTTTTCAAGCTAGACTGCCTTTAGACACTATTTGTGCAGCGGCCACTTGGGCCACTCCTCACACTTTTGTTTCCCATTACAAATTGGACTTGGCCTCCAGGGACAGAGCCAGTTTTGGCTCTACAGTCCTCAAGAGTTTGTTCCATTGAGCCACCCAGGATAGAGGTGCTAGGGACGCGGTCCCATCAAGCAAGAATGAAGAGATTGACAACTTAACATTAAGAAGTTATGTACCTACCATAACGTTCCATGTTAGTTGTCTTCTCTCGCCTTCTTTCTTGCGACCCTCCCTCCTTCCCCCTGGCCTGGACAGACCTTGTATAAGAAACTATAATACTAAAGACCATTCAGACCTGGTCCTTTTTCCATTTGTAAGTTTCTTCTTCCTTTGGGAAGTATTGTTTATGCTTGGTGTTATTGCCCTTTTGTCAACAAACGAGATCTGGGTACTTCCTGCCTTGCATCATGGGATCTGGGGCTGGCTCGAGCTGGTAAAAGGAGTTCTCGAGCTAAAGCAAGTGCCGAGTCGGAGCCGAGGGATCGGCTCCGAACCCATCAAGCAAGAAAGAAGGCGAGAGAAGACAACTAACATGGAACGTTATGGTAGGTACATAACTTCTTATTTACTAAGTTTTATTCATATTTGTTCATATTTTATTGTTAATCCTTTATCAGTTCCTAAATATTTATAGACTCCGTCTTGCTCAAGTTCTTTTATATCACATTCCTGCTTCAAACTGATGCTTTTTTGATGCTGCAGTTTTCCTGCTTTGAAGGTTGCTTTTGCACATTTATCAAGACCAAATGACATTCTTGTATTATCTGAAAAAGTTTTGACAACTTACAGTTGTGCTTTCAATTCCTCATCTGATGAGCTATACAGTTTTAAATCATCGACAAAGATAAGATGAGAGATCTTTACATTCTGCTGTTTTCTAGGAGCCAAATTATAGCCATGGCCTAAGCTGTTAAGTAGATAGCTTATTGGGCTAAGGGCAAGACAGAATAGCAGTGGTGACATAGTGTTATTCCAGTGTAATTGCCTTGATGGCTTGGGATGTGGTTGAAAAGGGTCTTTAGACAAATGTAGCTATCCCTTAAAAATTAATTAAAAATAAGGGACAATCTGTTTCAAAATAAGGGACAATCTGTTTCAAAACAGATGGCTCTAACATGAAACAACCATTTGATAATTATTTCTTAACTCTTACCATAACAAATCACTTCAGACAAGTTCAGTTCCCAATTTACCGGGGCTTTAGATTCTTCTGTGGGTTTATAGAAAAGGGAGGAAGCATTGCAGAGACAACTTTATAAATTATTTTCTCTTTCCAGGTCCAGAGCATGTTTTGTTAGGTCTGTTTGCCAGGGGCTCCTGGACATTGACCCTGCCTTTCTAAGCTTTGGTAATCCACCCATATAGCTTGGTCTGTTGCAGTAGTGATATAATTGAGCAATAATCCCCAGCTGTGTGTGGGTAACGCAGGATTTACTCAAGGTTGGTTTGATCACAAGGGTGCAGAAAAAAAACTCTACCTTTTCTAAATGTCATTGTTTTAAGTCTTTAGGAATTTTCCAACAGTTTCTGGTAGTCTGGTGCACTTGGTTGACTTACTGTGCATGCTCTGCATATATACCACCGCTACATAGAATGTTGTTTGTGTCTTAGCGGAACCCCCCCCCCCCAAATAGTCAAGGACTGAAGTCACTAAATGTGTTGCCATGTAACTGTACAGTTACCAGCACAGAAAGTTGTGAGTTTTGTGCTTAGTGGTGCAGAGAAAGTAAACTAACACGTTTCTTCCATTGAAAAACTAAGAAACTTGCATGTTTCTTTTTCTGCAGGAAGACACCCATTAGCATACTTTCTCCATGCCTGTAAGCAATAAATTAGTAGTACTATTAAAAGAAAAAAATCATAAACCAATAGCCTGCTCCACAGAGCAGGTTATAAGGATGGAATTATGGTGCATATTCCCAATAGAAAGATTGGTTACATGGCGACCAGACTTCTTTCTATTGGTATATGCGGATTTGCAATGAGCATGAAGGTTGGATTGTCCAGTCAGCATGCTCGTTTTTGAATAGTAATGGACCTTTATATAAAGTAGTGCAAGTTAACTTGCCATAATGGTAGATATTGTTGCAGGACATCCTCCCTTCTTCCCCCTCTGTTTACTGCCGTGGTGTGGGTTTTTTTTTTTTTTTTTTGTTAGAACGCATTTAAGAGATGGCTCTAGTTTACCTTACCGTAAGGAAGAAACCTCTAATGGTTTGACTCCCTAACTGCTGACTTTATACGGCTTTCCTCGGGTCCTTCGGTGATTAGGGTTATGGAAGATGCCTTGGGGTTTTAGATGCTGGCTGGTTGTCATGTCCTTGGCAGGATGTAACCCATATAGCTTAAGCTACTACAGCAGTGATCTATTCAAGCATCTACTGTTACGGCAAGTTAACTTTACACAATAATACTTCCTATGCAAATCATTCAATGTCAGTGTATTAAAACAACTGGAATGTGCAATGTTTTGGTATGTTTGTTAACTGAAGAATTTCATAAAATTTTGCTGTATTTTGTTGTTCATGCTTGCCAAAACTTAGAACCTTTACTGTGTGATTGTCATGTTTTTACATCACTGCACAATCAATTTGGAATTTCGGTGGTGCAGCGGTTAGAGTTGTCGCCTCACAGCAAGAGGTTCCCCCATTCGATTCTTGGCTGGAGCTCCTCCTGTGTGGAGTCTGCATGTCCTCCCTGCAGTCGAATGACATTTAAAGACATGCAGGTTTGTGCATGCGTGAATGGGTGTGCCTTCTTTGAAGGTTGGGTGTCAGGCTGGCAACACTGCACCGTAAAAAAAATCCACTGCCAATCATTAGCGGATCGGAGTTCTGCTGTGGCGAGCCCTAACCGGGAAAAGCTGAAAGACATATATGCAATCAATTTGGAATTTCAACAGTATGTCTATGCGCTTTGCTTGCATTATGCTGCTTTTATGCATTGTAGCATTGAATTATGAACAGCTATGTTTATGCTGCTTTCTTTGAATTAGAAGTACTGTTTGCTTTGATGGCTGATATGTTTTAATTCCACTGTGAAGTCTCACAGGGTTTACTGGCAAGTATTAAACTACTTGCAGGCCAGTTTAATCTTGGCTTATTTTCCCTTTTGATGCTTGAATTAATTTATCCTTTTTGGTGTTAGATTAGCTTTACCTATCCCATGGCCAATGTTGTATCTTTCGGCTTTTCCCGGTTTGGTGTCGCCACAGCGGAACTCCGGTCCGCTAATGATTGGCAGTAGATTTTTACGTACCAACTTGCCAGGCTTGACGCACAACCTTCACGCATGTCTCCACACAGAAGACGCTTTAGCTGAGAATCGAACAGGACAACGTCTTACTGTGAGGCGACAACGCTACCACAGCACCACCACCACAGCTTTACTTATCCCATGGCCAATAAGTATGCATTATCCCTAGTGCGAATATGTATGTTCATACCATTGATAATTTGAAGAGACCTATGTATGGGATAACGCATTTATGAGCTAGCTGCTTCTGTCCATTAGTAGTACTGGTTGTTGATGAAGCCACCTGTTTGTTTGCAGAGAGATGGATTACTTGTAGGTTTGCTTTTTTCAAGTTACTTGTTTCGAACTAATGGACATTACTAAAATTAATATTGTATCCCAGTGTGTAATTGTATAACCTCAAGCAGTTTTTAACATTTGAACATATAGTTTCAAATTCATTACTGTCAATTTCAATTATTGAATGCTTTCTGTTGCACTTTTGGCTTGGTTCATGGCTGAAGAGTCCTCAGACAAGTTCAAAAGGTTAAATGAGTAAACACATGAAAATCACGTTTCTAATGTATAACTTTATTTTATATGTCATTTCTATTGAAATGCACAAACATTGAAATGAAACTGAAGTGATCAAGGCTAGCACTTTGAAAATGCAGAAAAAAGCAGAACAAAATAAAAAAAAATATTGCAAAAGAAGCACTGATGTCTTTTTCATTCTTCCTCAAGCCTCCTCCCTTTACCCATTATGCCCTAGTCCATTCCCAATACCTCAGATCTCTTTTTTTTCACCATCCTGCACAGACATAGGATCCTGTCTGGCAGCATTTGTTTAATTGTATTCTTAACTTTAAGTGCATTTTCTTCTTTTTAGAATATATTTATTTCCCTTTTAATTCTTTGTGGTAACAGTAGTTCTTTGAATACCATTGTTGGTACTCTTCTATCTGTCCCCCTTTATTTCCTACCCTTTTCGATCAGGGTATTATTTATTACCATTGCTGGTATTTTTTCATAATTAAAAAAATTATTTTCTTTCTTTTATAATGTTTCTCTCTCTAACTTTGCTCTGTCATGGCTGATAAGCCAACAGGTTTCATGAAATGCACTTCCTGTGGGCATAATAACCCTAACTTGGATGACCACAGGGAGTGTATTTACTGCTTAGGAGCGGCTCACTCAAACACAAACTGCACTATTTGTGCAGCATTTAATTAAGAGCCATTGCTAACAGTTGTAACAAACTTGTCTTTAAGGCATTGCTGCCACCTACATCTTCATCCTCTTCAGAGGCTCAGACCCCCAGTAAATCTTCTAAAGCTCCCTTGGAGCACAGGAAACGGTTGCGTTCAAAGTCTTCAAAAATCAGAGCCACCACGTAAAATTCAGAAACACTTTAATCCAAGTTTGTCAGGTCAGAAATGACAAACTATGGATCCCAAGCTTTCCAATCCTAAGTCTTAGGATCCTATTACCGTCTTGTTTAGCCCTACCATCGGATCCTATGCCTAGCACATCATTCGCACTCGGAACTCGTTCACCAGAGTTTATGGTGTATCCTGTCTCCCCTTGGCTCCACTCTCCTTTTATGCAGACACCTAAAAAATATTCCAGACCTCAATCCACTGCCTCTGGCATCAGTATCAGATCCTCCCTCCAGGAATTGCACCATCCTATTCACATCCACTTCAGAAAGAAAGTTCCTCAGAGCTTGGATCTAGATGGGGGTTATATTGACTCCATCGCCCACTGGATCGGTGAGCCTTCCTGCCACTGCCCATACAATTTTATTTCATTCTCCAATCTGTCCTTTGGATGTTTTTCGTGTTTCACTGTTGCAGTCATCACATTTGGATTATCTGCTTGCAGTAGCCCTCAGTTGGCCTGATTTAATAAAGTCTTGGGTCCTGCGTCAGTTGATGTCACTTCTTCCATGACGTCAGGTCATTAGGGGTATAAAACATGCAGCCGATGCCATTACATCAGTCTTTCTTGCCGTGCGGTGCCCGAAGCAGAAGCAGTTCGCAAGTGCTGGTCGGCCGACTCCTGAAATTTTCGTTTTCGAGTTTCAGAACCAAAGTCTTCAACTAAAGCTAAGTACCCCATTGGGAAAACTTTTTTCTTGCTCTTTACCGATGTCAGTAAAAGTTAATAATTGCATTTCTTGTGGAAAGCAAATACCTCACAAAGATTTTCATTCATACTGTATTCCTTACCTAGGCCCCGACCACGACTTACCTTGCTGTCAGTTTTGTGCCTTATTTAACCAATGCACTATCCATCATTGGTATATTTTTGCCTTTAAATATTTTGGTTCTCTGTTCAACTATCCAGAAATGTTGTCGGTAAGCCATACGACTACCGGAATTCCAAAAAAAACGCAAAGATAAAGACAGGCTGCCTAGGTCCAAAGCTGCCGACGACGCTTTTCCTAAGCCAGTCGCCAGTTCGCTGGTACTCAGTGAGGCGCTTTCGCAGCTTCTGATTTGCAGGCCTCTCTACTGAGACCCATTCGGAGTCTGGTATACCACGAGATGCTTTAACTGTGGAACCTGCGGATGTCTCTACCTTGGATGGGTCTGGGAGCCGCTGTGCAGGCACCAGCTTCTGAGGGTGTATTCAGGCCTATGGACTTGCATATTAAACCGACGCCTCCTTCTTCTTTAAGGCCTAAACCTCGAACCATGCTTAGAAAACCGATGCCCAGGCCACATCCTCAAGCCTCTGTGCCTAAAAAACAAATAAGAATGGCTGAAGACCTTATAACTTTAATCAGGGGAAGCCAACCATCCTCTTCTAAGAGACTTGGGACGGAATTTGTTTATGAATCTTCTGACCAGGATTCTGATTTTTCTGATGATCTGGATTTACCCTTACCTACTTATGAGGATTCTGATGCAGAGAACTCTATTCCCTCTGCTTCCCCTCCAGAGGATTTTTCTTTTGGTGAAACCTTGCACACTCTCTAAGGGAGCATTTCCATTGGGAAAGCCAGGATTTCTCTGATTCTAAAAAGAGGCTTAGGGACTTCTTACTCCTGCCTCAACATAGGCCTTTAGCTGCATCTCCTGTATTAGACATTGTTAATGATGCCTTTTCGGAATCTAGTTTGGACCCTGATTCTTTGCCTCCTGCTCCCAGAAAACCTGACAGATATTACAGGATTCCTGATTCTCACAAGTTCATTTTTAAAAATCCTATTGCGGATCCAGAGACCATTTCCCAGGGACCCAAGGGCATTAAGGCTTCTACTGCCAAAAATCCTACCCTTTCTGTTAGAGAGTCCAGGGCGCTGGATAGATGGGGTAAAAAGGTTTACACTTCTGCAACCTTGGCCATTAGGGCCTTAAACTGTCAGTTTCATATGTTAAAGTATCAACAACATATTATTGGATTGCTTAAACAGAAAATAATGTTGATTCCTGACTGTGCTGAAAATAAGGATTTACAGGATTTAATACATTCTGCTGAACATGTTGGAAAACGTACTTTGCAATGTGGGTTTAATTCATTAGAGGCCTCTTGCAGAGCTGCTGTCACTGGGTCTGTACTCTGAAGGCATGCTTGGCTTAAGGAGCAATCTTTGCCTGATCATGTTAAAGCTAAACTGTTGTATGCTCCCTTAGATCAGGACCGCCTGTTTGGCAACAAAGCTGAGGAAGTTCTTAAAAAGATAGAAGATAAAGCTAAATCTATGCAAACTGTTAAAGATTTCTTACAAGTTCAGCCTCCAAGATTTAGTAGGCATTGGCCCTCTAAGAATTGGTCCTTTCCTGCCCCTTCCAGGCCTTCTCAATCCAAACCCACACCCAGCAGAAACCCCAGGATGTTCTTCGTGTTTCACTGTTGCAGTCATTACATTTGGGTAATCTGCAGGCAAGTTGCCCTCAGTCGGCCTGAATTCCAAAGTCTTGGGTCCTGTGTCGGTTGCTGTCTCTTCTTCCATGATGTCAGGTCACTAGGGGTATAAAGCAAGCAGCCAATGCCATTTTCTTTTGCCCGAAGCAGAAGCATTTCGCAAGTGCTGGTAGGCCGACTCCTGAAATGTTCGAGTTTGAGTTTCAGAACCGAAGTCTTCATTAAAGCTAAGGGTGGGGAAACTTTTTTCTTGCTCCATACCGATGTCAGAAAAAGTTAATAATTGTATTACTTGTGGGAAGCAAATACCTCATAAGGATTTCCATTTATACTGTATTCCTTGCCTAGGCCCTGATCACAACATGCCTGGCTGTCGGTTTTGTGCTAGATTTAACCAACGCACTATTAAGCGTTGGTATACTTTTGCCTCAAAGTATTTTGGAAACGGATTTAACTACCCAGAAATGCCGTCCGATAGCAATCCGACTACTGGAGTACATAAAAAACATGAAGAAAAGGACAGAGAGAGACAGCCGACGTTCAAAACCGACGACGAAGCCCCTGATACTGACTACTTTTAAGTCGCAGGCCCCTACCGACACCCATGTGGAGTCCGGCATGCCGCGAGTTACTCAAAGTATTGGACCCATGGCTGTATCTCCCTCGGATGGGTCCGGAGCCGCTGAGCAGGCACCGGCTTCTGAGGGTGTATTCAGGCCTCAACATTTTTATATCAAACCGACAACTGCTGCAAAACCAAAGACAAAAGCAACTTCTAAAACTAAGAAACCAACGCATGAGCCACGTGCACAGGCCTATATGCCTAAAAAACAGATGATCAAAATGGCTGAAGACCTGATGACCTTGATCAGGGGTTCCCATCCCCCTCCAGATAAGAGGCCTAGACAAGACACCGATTATGAATCTTCAGATCAGGTTTCTATTTCTTCTGATCAGGAGTTATCTATACCTCCCTATGAGGATTCTGATGCAGAGGAATCTATACCATCTGCATCACCACCTGAGGATTATTCATTTGGAGAAACCTTGCATACTTTGAGGGAGCATTTTCACTGGAAGAGTCAAGATTTCTCCGAATCAAAAAAAGAGGCTCAGGGATTTCCTTCTCCCTCAGTACAGGTCTTTAGCCATACCCCCTGTTTTAGACATTGTGGGTGATGTGTTTTCAGAGTCAAGCTTGACCTTTGACTCCTTACCTCCAGCTCCCAGCAAGCCTGATGGATATTACAGGGTCCCTGACTCGCACAAATTTTTATTTAGAAACCCTGCTGCTGATCCCAAAATTATTTCACAGGGTCCAAAGGGAGTTAAGGCCTCAACAGCAAAAAATCCTACCCCTGCTGACAGAGATTCAAGGGCACTGGATAGATGGGGAAAAAAGGTTTATACATCTGCAACCTTGGCACTTAGGGCCTTAAACTGCCAGTTTCATATGCTCATGTATCAACAACATGTTATGGGATTGCTGAAACAGAAAATGATAATTTCTGAATGTGCAGACAATAAGGAATTGCAGGAATTATTGCATGCAGCTGAACAGGTTGGAAAGCATACTTTGCAATTTGGTTTTGATTCTTTAGAGGCTTCCTGTAAGGCCGCAGTTACTGGATCTGTGATTTAGGAGGCATGCCTGGTTAAAGGAACAAAATTTGCCTGATCATGTTAAAGCTAAATTACTAGATGCCCCTTTACAGCATGAAACCTGTGTTTGGTATTAAGGCAGAAGAGGTTTTAAAGAAAATGGAAGACGCAGCTAAGTCTATGCAAACTGTAAAAGACTTGTTAAAAGTGCTGCCACCAAGATTCAGTAGACACTGGCCTACAAAAAAATTGGTCCTTTCCTGTGTCAGAGCTCAAAGGGGCAAATCCAAGCACCCTAAGGGTTCCAGATACCAGGCACAAGATTCATACAGGTCAAAGCAGTGGGGTGCTTCTACCTCCAAATCTGGAGGAGATAAAGCGCAAACATACAGAAAACGGTCCCAATTGCAGCACCTTTAGGGGGGAAATTGGCACTTTTTGCTCAAAATTGGCAGTTAATAACCCAGGACAAGTGGGTGCCAAACATAGTATCACAGGGATACAGGTTCCTTTTCCATATTCTGCCAATGGCAAACGGTTGGCCAGATCTGCCAAAAAATCAATGGGTAGAAGCACAGAAACAGGTTACGTCCCTCATGGATATGGGGGCCATTCAGCCAGTACCAGAACAGGGAAAAAGGACAAGGTTTTTACTCAAGACTGTTCTTGGTACCCAGAAAGGACAAGGCCTGGCGGCCAGTACTGGATTTATCGATTTTGAACACATACCTGGACATTCCAAAATTCAAAATGCTGCCTTTGCAGCAGCTTCTGCCCAGGCTGGGCAAGAATGCTTGGCTGGTGACATTAGACCTAAAAGAGGCATACCTGCATGTCCCAATAAGACAATCGTGCAGAAGATACCTCAGATTCAAGGCTGGCTTAATGCATTACCAATTCTCTGCACTGCCCTTTGGCTTATCTACTGCGCCCGAGGTCTTTACAAAATGCCTGGCACCAGTAATTGCATTTTGCAGGCAAAGAAGTATTCAGATATATCCTTACTTGGACGACTGTCTCATTCAAGCAGAGAACAAGGACATTCTTCTTCAATACCTGGCGTTTGTGAAAAGGCTTCTAACATGCCTAGGGTACACAATAAACGAAAAGAAATCACAACTGGTACCCTTTCAAAAGATAACATTCTTGGGTGCAAGCTTGAATACAACTGCCCAGATGGCTTACCTCACGCCAGACAAGCAAAGGCAACTGACTACTTACTTCAAACTGATGGCAACAAAAACCCAGTTATCTGCAAGACAAATTCTGCAGGCTTTGTGCTTCATGGCATCCTGCATCCTACTGATTCCATATGCAAGACTGCATATGAGGAAACTTCAGTGGTACCTAAAAATTTATGGAGTCAACATTGTCACAGTCTGGAAACAATGATTGCTCTCATTCCCTGCCTGCAACAGGAGTTTCTATGGTGGGCAAAGGCATGTCACCAAAACATGGGACGGGCCTTCACTCTACCCCTGCCAGCCAAACCTTAACAACAGACACATCAGATTATGCCTGGGAGGCCCACATGGCGGGATGATGCATTCAGGGCATATGGACCCCAAAACAAATGCATCTACATATCAACCAGAAAGAGATGCTAGCTGTTCAAAATGCCCTGACAGCCTTCAAGAACTTACTTCATCCAGGACAACACCACGGTACTGTGGTATATAAACAAGCAGGGGGGCACGCACTCATAACCCCTTTGCAGATTAGCCATGGCACTGTGGGACACGGCTTTGACTTACCAAATACATCTTCAAGCTCAATTCCTGCCAGGAAAGCAAAATACTCTGGCAGACAATTTAAGCAGAAACCCTTATGGATCCTCACGAGTGGAAACTAGATCCACAAGTCTTCAGCATGATAACAAAGAAATGGGGGAGCCCAGACATAGATCTATTTGCCTCCCCTCAGAATTATCAATTGAAAAGATTCTGCACAAGGACTTATCACAGACAAGCATGGAAAGTGGACGCTCTATCCTTCAGTTGGAAAAACCTATCAGTTTATGCCTTTCCTCCACTGCCTCTTCTTCCCAAGGTCCTCCTAAAAGTCAGACAAGAGAAACCAAAGATACTAATTGCCCCGGACTGGCCCCGCCAATACTGGTACCCAATCCTAAGGAACTTGTCTCAATACCCAGTTTGGACCTTACCTCAAAGACCTCAACTACTGTCCCAGCAAAACAATCAGATCCTGCACAATCAACTCCAGACACTGAACCTGGAAGCATGGCTGATCATGTAGTTATACAAACAACACCTCTCAGTAAAGCTGTGATGGATGTCATTTTGGAAGCCAGAAGGCCTAGTACTAGAAAATCTTATGCTGATAAATGGAAGAGATTCTGTGCTTGGAATAGAGTACAAGGAACTGATTACAGCAGAACCAAATATTCCTCGGATATTACAATACTTGACTGAGATGCTTGACAAAGGCCTATCTTTCTCATCAATCAAAATCCATGCTTCTGCCATTTCGGCTCATTACAATACAGAGCCACCAATGTTTTCTTATCCTTTACTAAAGCAGTATCTTAGAGGAGCCAAAAATTTAAGGCCCCCTAGAAGATCACCAATACCTGCATGGGACCTCAATTATGTGTTGGAAAAGCTCACCCTGCCTCCATTTGAACCAGCTGCTACTGCTGATATAAATTTTTTATCATGGAAAACAATTCTGTTACTAGCAATTTCTTCAGCAAGAAGAGTGTCAGAGCTACATGCCCTCATGGCTTTGGAGCCTTTTATCATATTTTACCCAGATAGGGTGTCCCCGAGGACAAATCCAACATTTATGCCTAAGGTGGTTTCCAGTGTGGCCGTTAACCAAACTATTCATCTGCCAACCTTTTATCCAAATCCGCAGAACAAGGGGGAGAGAATTCTGCATTCCTTGGGCATATGCAGGCAGCTAAGATTCTACTTGAGCAGGACTAAAGCTCTAAGAAAAACTGAGCAATTACTAGTGACGTGCTGCAGGATTAGAAGGAAAGGCTATTTCAAAGCAGACTATTTCGAAGTGGATAAGCCACTGCATTCGTTTCTGCTGCTTACACCATGGTAAACCTGTGCCCAAGGGCATTTGGTCTCATTCCACCAGAGCTGCAGCTACTTCAGCAACCTTTCTCAGAGGAGTACCAACCAAAGACATTCTAGAGGCTGCTACTTGGAGTTCTGTTAACACCTTTACAAAGCATTATCATTTGCTTCTCTACTCTCAAGTCCAGGGCAGGCTTTGCCACTGCAGTTCTGTAGGGCCTTATAGCCACACCTAATGCTGTTTTGCTCCAGCCTCCCAACCATAGCTTTGGGATTCTTCCCAAATGTAATGACTGCAACAGTGAAACACGAAGAACATAGTACAGTTGTGTACACTTACCATAAATGTATATATTCAAGTGTATTCACTGTTGCAGTCCAGGTTACGCGCCCAACAACCCCTTTTCATTCTGGAGTTAATCTTTCCTTCTCTATTTTCTACAACCTATGTGGTGTATTTGCTTGTAGATGAAGGTAAAGTTTATATTGATGCATGTGTGTGTGTGTGTGTGTGTGTGTGTGTGTGTGTGTGTGTGTGTGTGTGTGTGTGTGTGTGTGTGTGTGTGTGTGTGTGTGTGTGTGTGTGTATATATATAATATGTATGTGTGTCTGTATATATGTGTATATATATATTTTTTTTGCTACCTTTTTGGGGGCACCTAACATCTGGGGCAAGAAAAACTAAAGAAAATGGCGTTGGCTGCTTGTTTTATACCCCTGATGACCTGACGTCATGGAATAGGAGAGAGCAACCGACACAGGACCCAAGACTTTGGAATTCAGGCCGACTGAGGGCAACCTGCCAGCAGATTACCCAAATGTAATGACTGCAACAGTGAATACACTCGAACATCTACATTTATGGTAAGTTTACACAACTGTACTTTTCATTCCCAGGGTACGCACAAGACTAAGCAGTGGGGGGCTTCCGCTTCCAAATCTGGGAGTAGTAAAACTCCCCTCTATGGAAAACTGTCTCAAATTACTTGACTTTAAAACTTCCAAGCACTTCTCAACTGACAGCTCCTTTTGGGGGAAAGATTGGTCTGCAGGCCAAAAACTGGGAAGTCATTACCCAGGATAAATGGGTTTTGAATATAGTGTCCCAAGGATACAGATTTCACTTCCACACATTACCAAAGCCAAACGGTTGGAAAGATTTACCCCCAAATCATTGGGCAGAGGCTCAAAAGCAAATACTCCCTGAAGCATAAAGGTAATTCAAACTGTACCAGAAGAGGAAAAAAGACAAGGTTTCTACTCGAGACTTTTCCTGGTACCCAGAAAAGACAATTCATGGCATCCTATTCTGGGTCTGTCTACACTAAACACCATTTTGGTGATTCCAAAATTCAAGATGCTGTCTACTCACCAGTTGCTTTCTATGCTAGGAAAAGATGCCTGGATGGCAACACTCAATTTAAAGGAAGCATACTTGCACATCCCAATCAGGGAATCTTGCAGAAGATACCCAAGCTTCAAAGCAGGCTACAATCACTACCAGTTCTCTGCACTGCCCTTTGGCTTATCTACTGTGCCCACGGTATTCACAAAGTGCCTAGCCCCAGTCAATGCGTTTTGCAAGCAAAGAAATATTCAAATATACCCATACCTGGGCGATTGTCTAATTCAGGCAGAAAGCCAAGGCATACTTTTGAATCATCTGGCTTTTGTACTAAGAGTGCTAACTTGTCTGGGGTACACTGTAAACTAAAATAAATCACAACTGGTACCCTGTCAAAAAATTATATTCCTGGGAGCAAGCTTGAATACAACTTCCCAGATGGCTTTCCTCATGCCAGAGAAACAAATTCATCTGACAACCTACTTCAAACCTAGTGGCCACGAAAACCCTGTTATGTGAAAGGCAAATATTGCAAGCCTTTGGGTTCATGGCCTCCTGCATTCTTCTAATTCCATATGCAAGACTGCATATGAGGAAACTACAATGGTATCTAAAAAGCCTATGGTGTCAACATTCTCAGGATCTAGAAGCAATGATCCTATCATACCTTGCCTATGCCTGGAATTTCTTTGGTGGGCAGAGGCTTGCCACCTAAACAAGGGGCTATCATTCACTCTACCCCCTGCCGCCCAAACCCTAACAACAGACGCATCAGGCTATGCATGGGGGGCTTACCTGGCAGGGAAGTGCGTTCAGGGCAAATGGAACCCAAGTCAAATGCACCTGCATATCAATCAGAAAGAAATGTTAGCTGTACAGAATGCTCTGACAGCCTTCAAGGACCTCCTATTTCCAGGACAATTAATGGTAAAGACAGACAATGGCACTGTTATGTGGTACATAAGCAAGTAGTGGGGTACCCATTCTTACCTCCTCTGCAGACAAGCCATGGCATTGTGGAACACAGCCTTGAGCTACCAATACAAGCTCAATTCCTGCCAGAAAAACTAAATATGCTGGCAGACTGACTAAGCAGAAACCCCCATGGACCCACACGAGTGGTAACTGGAACCAAAGATTTTCAACATGTTGAGAAACAAATGGGGGAACCCAGATATAGACCTGTTTGCCTCCCCCCAGAACTACCAATTGGACAAATTTTTCACAAGGACTCCCCACAAACAGGCTTCGAAAGTGGATGCCCTGTTCTTCAGTTGGAAAAACTTATCAGTTTATGCCTTTCCTCCTCTGCCTCTCATCTCCAAAGTACTACTAAAGATCAAACAGGACAAACCAAGGATGATATTGATTGCACCAGACTGGCCTCGCCATCACTGGTACCCCCTCTCCCTTACCATCCCTCAGTAAACCAGTGATGGATATCATTTTAGAGGCAAGGAGGGCTAGTACTAGAAAATCTTATGCTGAAAAATGGAAAAGATTCTGTGCCTGGAACCAATCTCAAGGGATGAGCACAGCAGTGCCCAACTTACCTCAGATTTTACAATACTTAACTGAGACGCTTCACAATGGGCTTTCTTTTTCCTTCATCAAAATTCACGCCTCAGCCATTTCAGCTCACTATAGTACAGAACCTCCCCTCTTCTCGCATCCACTGCTCAAGCAGTTCCTCAGAGGGGCCAAAAATTTAAGACCACCCAGGAGAGCACCAACTCCAGCCTGGAACCTTAACTTTGTATTGGAGAAACTCACTCTTCCTCCTTTCGAGCCAGCTGCTAGTGCAGATTTAAAATTCCTTTCTTGGAAAACAGCCTTTCTTTTAGCTATCACTTCAGCAAGGAGGGTATCTGAATTACAGGCCGTTATGGCTGTGGAGCCTTTCATCATCTTTCATGCGGACAGGGTGTCCCTCAGAACCTATCCCTCTTTCATGCCCAAGGTTGTATTCAGTTTGGCTCTCAATTAGTCCATTCATTTGCCAACCTTCTTTCCCAATCCACAGAACAAAGGGGAACGGATACTCCACTCCTTAGATGTGCACAGACAACTTAGATTTTACTTGGACAGAACTAAATCTCAAAGGAAATCTGAACAACTGCTGGTGGCATTTGCTGCAGGGGCTGAGGGTAAGGCTGTTTCAAAGCAAACCATTTAAAAATGGATAGGACATTGCATTCATTTCTGCTGCAAGCACCATGGAAAACATGTTCTACAGGGGATCAAACCCCATTCAACCAGGGCTGCATCTACCTCTACAGCCTTTCTCAGAGGTGTTACTATCAGGGCCATCCTAGAAGCAACTACCTGGAGTTCTGTACATACCTTCACCAAGCATTACCATTTGCCATTGTTCTCTAAGTCCAGAGCTGGCTTTGCCACTGCAGTCTTGCAGGGTCTTATAGCTGGTCCTAATGCTATCTAACTTCCTCCTCCCTTTTTTAGCTTTGGGAATCTACCCAAGTTTGAGGACTGCAACAGTGAAACACGAAGAACATAGTACAGTTGTGTACACTTACCATAACTGTAGCTGTCTGAGTGTATTCACTGTTGCAGTCCTGGTTACCCTCCCTCCAGCCCCCTAATTTCTTTGGCTGTACCTCTACTATGCTTTTCTATGCTTAAAAGCTTTTTTGTGTATTTGCTTTTTTTATTGGAGGTATATCCTTGTATATTTGTGTACATATGTTTTATTGCTTCCCATTAAGGGGGCACCTGACATCTGGGACAAGAAAAAATTATGTAATGGCATCGGCTGCATGCTTTATACCCCTGATGACCTGACATCATGGAAGAAGAGACCGCAACCGATGCAGGACCCAAGACTTTGTTAATCAGGCCGACTGAAGGCTACTGCAAGCAGATAACCCAAACGTGATTACTGCAACAGTGAATACACTCGAACATCTACATTTATGGTAAGTGCACACAACTGTACTTTTTGGAGCCCCAGATCTGACATTCCTAAGAGTTCCAGTGCTGGATCTTCCCACAACAACACATGCAGCAGGTACTTTGCCCTGATCCCCCCCTCAGGGTAAAGAAGATGTATTGATATTTGTTCAGCAGCCACATAGTCCAGTGCTCATACCTTTGTTAGACATTACTAACTGGATCTGATTTCCAGAAGTAGAGCTGCCTTTGGTTCAGCGGTTCTCCGGAGTATTCTTCCATGAGGAACACCCAAGATTCACATAGCTGGGGACTCTGTCACATTCGTTGAGGAACAATGAAAAGAATGACATCAGATTTAAAAGTGTTATATGCACCATAACTATGCGTCTGTCTTGTCCATTTTCAGCCTTCCTTCCACCTTTCTCTCATCCCCTGGAGTGACTTGATGGACCTTTGGAACCTGTAGTTTCAGGTTTGAGCCCTACTCGTATCTGTTTTTCCTCTTTTCATTACTTAATGAATATTTTTATAGGAACAAACTCAATCTGAGGTATTGGGGATAGACAAGGGCATTATGGCTAGAGAGTGGAGCTCAAAGGCAGTGGTGTATCCATCTTCATAAAAGGGTATGCACACCTCTATACTAGTTGCCCAACATAATGCATCAGAGGTACTACAGGTATAACTAACACTGGATAAAACTGGAATCCAGGTTGTAGCCTGCTATAGATCCCCCCACAATGTCTCAAGCTTCCCATTCCACATTCCTGAACACTCTGGAAAACATTAAGGTTCATCCCAATACCCTTGTACTGGGAGACTTTACACCCTACATTAGCTGGGAGAATTACTCCTGTTCCAACACATTTGCCCAATGATTTCTGGACTTCATTAATTCCAGTGCCCTGGACCAACTCATTCTCACCCCTACCAGAGGTAGAAACATTCTCGACCTTGTCATTACAAACATGGGGGACTGGTGCTCTACACCAGTAATCAACTCCTCTCTGGTTAGATCTGACCACAAGTTAATCCGTCGATATCCAAATCCCATCCTCACCCTCAATGAAAGAAACCTTTGTGAAAAACGTCTCCAAAGCCAATTTTGAGCTTCTAAAGACAGAAGTGTCAAACTTCACTTCATTCATGCAAACTGGGAAAGGCTATATGGCCGGTGAAGAATAGTACACCAAGGCACTGTATGAACATTTACATGAGTGCATGGATCAGACCATACCAAACAGAACCAAGATCCTGTCCTCCAAAAAAGGAAGCCAATCTGGTGGTCCCCTGCCATTAACAAACTCTACAACAGAAGGAAAAAACTGTTGCAGAAAAGGGCAAATTCCCAAGACTGGAAAAATTTCCTTGTAAGTCTCAGTAAAAAAACTGAGATTCCTCATCAAATCCTCCAAAGCTAGTTATGAAAGCAAAATTGCAACAGATGCTAAAGATAACCACAAGGCATTCTTTAGTTATGTCAAGAATCTGCATAACAATATGCAAAGGTGCTCTGAACTACTGCACAATGGCACCACTTGTACTGAACCAACAGATATTGCCAATATCTAGCCCCACCGGTTTAGTGCATACTTCACCCCCTAAAGGGCCCATCCGAATACCCAAGGAATGCCACATCCCTAATATTACGGCTGCACAGGTGGAAGCCGCACATCCTGATACTATAACTGGCTGTGTTCTACACAAATTACAAAGGGAACTGGCACCACACCTGAGTGCCTTGTCCAACCACAGCCTCACTTCAGGCTTTGTTCCTACCAAATGGCGCATCGCTACAGTCATTCCACTCCATAAAGGGGGAGCAACTACTGACACAGGAAACTTCCGCCCCATCAGCTTGACGAGTCTGGTCTGTAATGCTGTATAGCGCGTCATTATGGACCTCATAAATAGGGATAATAGGGAACCTTCAAACCGTGTACCCCTCACAGTTTAGGTTTGTGAAGGGCATATCATGTCTGCTCAACCTGATGTGACTTCTTCGAATCTGTCACCAGAGCAATCGATGAAGGCAAGGTAGTCCATACAGTCTACCTCGATCTGGCCAAGGCCTTCGACACCATTCCCCACTCGGGGATCATTGACAGACTCACTAACCTCGGAATTAACCCCTGCATCATAAGATGGATTGCCAACTGGCTCACGGACAGAACTCGCACAGTGACAGCAGCGGACTCCAAATCCTACTACCAGGCAGTCGCAAGTGGAGTCCCACAGGTATCTGTCCTGGGTCCTCTCCTGTTTGGATCTACTTCTCTGAAGTTCAGGCTAACACCAAAGGACTCCGACCAGATTTGCAGATGACTGTAAACTGGGAGCTATTATTGATTCTCAAGCTGATGCAGACATCTTACAAAAAGGCCTCACGAACACCTACGACTGGTGGCAGAACCATGGTCTTGCAGCTACATGCTAAAAAGTGCATAGTCATCCCCTTCGTTAAAAACATGGTGCCCACGAGCTACCACATCGACAGTAGCCCTCTCAACTCCCAAGGTGTGATAAGAGATGTAGGGACACCAGTAGATAGCAATCTCTCCTTTGACAACCATGTTGCCACTGTAGTTAAAGTCCTTCTATGTGGCACACCTCATTACAAAAGGTTTCTCATCCAGGAAGAAAGAAGTCATAATCCCTCTCTACTCATCTCTCATTAGACCCAGTATAGAGTACAATGCCTCATTTAGCATGTACCTCACTAGACACCTGCAACAACTGGAGTGGCCACAAATTTTCCTCACAAAGTGGATCCTAGGACTCAAAACACATGCCCTATACAGACAGACTAAAAAAAAAAAAAAAAACTCCAGCTATACTCAAGCTCTGACTAACATACAAAGCCATGTCTGATCCAGTGTTGCTAGACATGCTTCATCTGAAAGTCTCAATCCCTCCGGACCACACGCTCCAAAGACCTCAACCTCATCACCACATTAAACAGGACCTGCTGGAGGGACAGGTTCCTAACCTAGCGACTTCACATACTCTGGAATAAACTCCCCATTTATGTCAAGCAGAGGACTTCACTAGTCCTCTTCAAGAAAAATCTTGATGAGTGGATAGGTAACATAAAATTCACCCCGGGGATCACTTCAACATCATTGCTCCATAGGGGCACAAGAACTAATGTCTGGCAACAGGACAAAGGGAATATTCTTGGGCTAGGCTTGTGTTGGCTCCAGGGCCATTAACCTAGTACTCACCTATGAGAGGTAGATCTAGCCGAGGATTGGATCCGAAACCCATTAGTTGAAGAGTGAAACTGGACAAAACAGAACAAGTAGTTATGTTGAGTACATAACTTTTAATTCCCTTCTGCAATCATGTAACCAAAACACTACCATTAAATTCGGACTTACTTTGTCTGAGCAGTTGTATTAGGGAAAAGGCTTTTCTAAGGTAATGAGTTTGGGGATGAGATGAGGGGTAGGGTTAGCACATATTAGTAAAGCTGGGCAGTGGGTCTGCCTTACATATATGTACTATCCCTAACCCTGCACTTTAAGTTTAGAAGAACCTTTTATGTAACACTGCCACTGCACAAGACAGTCAGGCATGTGCGGTGTACAGCAGCACCCATGCACAATGCTAAATGAATTGTACTATACAGACAGATTCATGTGTAGGTGTGCATGTGTGTGTTATATGATTACTGGGTAGTTTGTCGAATGAGTACTTTGACTCTTGAGGTTTTACAATGTGTCAAAATGGCCTGTTTTTGAATAGGGCTTGTAGTTGAAACTGTAATGGTCTTCTATGGTGCTTTCTGGTTTTAGTGCCTTTTCATCTCGATTGTGTGATTGTGGAACTTTAAGGGAGTGGAGTCAAGTCCATAACATAAATCATTCTTATTTAGTTTATTTTGTGTGAGTCTGTGTCAGGGATATTTCCATTTTTTGACTTAATTTTGTGGTGTTGACTTTTCTGACATCTATCAAAACATGTCATTGTAACAGAAAGTTGACAGTTAATGACTGTGTGTGTGTATGTATGTATGTGCATGCATACCTGTTGCTCATATCTTCCTTTCAGTAAACAAAAAAAAACACACACACACACACACACACACACACACACACACACACACACACACACACTACACAGAAATACGTATTAACATAAAAATGAAAAATAAATACATAGTTGCAATAACTTTTGCATTGTATATGAAATATGATCATTGATTTTTTGCTTTATAATGGTCTAGTAAAGTAGAGTGCAAGGAGGGATTAAGGGAGTTTAGTTTGTCAGCCTTGTATCTGTCTTAAGTTTGGTAGTTAATGTTTAGTGACCACAAAAAAAATGATTGACTATGAATGTAAAAGCTGGAGCACAGAAACCTTAAACAGAAGACTTCTGGTTCTATTGTCTTCTGTAGAGCATCCTGTAAAGGTGCCATGTATGCGTACACAGATAAGTGTTGCACTAAGTGCAGTAAAAACAAAGCTGCCCATAGTCACAGGGGCAGCACCATGTTACATGCTGTGTGGTGGGAAAACAGTCTGTGTGTAGACACTTTAAAGTTCTTTTCACAGTAATGCTGCATCCAGGTAATCGGTGTACTTGAACCAAGTTTTCTGTTTTTTAAGAGAGCTCATAGTGAATAATAACTATTCCAGTGTTGTGGATAGTGGCTGCTGTTTCTTCTCACCTTTGTAGTTTTGAGTACCATAATTTTTCACAGATGAGCATGAAAGTTTTTATTTAGAGTTTTTATTGAACTTTCAGATATCCATTGTAGTAAAGTGAAAAAAAATGAGTAATGCTGTAATCCAAAAGACCTTGGCAACAAGATAGCAACAGACTGGTGGGCATTTAGAAATGTGAATTAAAGAAACAATATAATAATCGGTCCAATTCCCATTTGTTGTTCTCAGCACTTTAAAAAAAAAAAAATCAGTTGACATGGTCTGTTCACATAGTCAGGAACTGAAAAGGTATCAACGGCTTGAGTTCATGAAGTAAGCGTTATGATGTCTATACTTCAACAATTAGTATGATTTTTTTTAACTTCAAAAGATTTGGAACAAGTAGAAATTACTTGTGATTTTTTTTCGAATAGCACATAACTATACTTGTTTATGAAGGGGACTATCATGGTTTGCTAATACCACCAAGGGTATTTTTTTTGTTGTTGTTGTTTTTGTTTTGTACTCATGTCCCCTGTTGTCTCCTGATCTATCCATCACTCTTATATCCAGTTGACCATTTCGTTCCCCATCACCTAGGTAGGGGTGGGGGGATGTCATTCTGATAGCTATTGATATGGTTTCAGTTTTTATGCTTTTAAGTCCCTAAGCTCATTGCACATGCCCCATATTTTTCCAGGGTTCAGTGTGCATTTGAGGTATGGATGAGAGTGCTTGGTTTGCTTCATTTGGTGACTAAAGCTCTCAAGATTGCACTGCCCCCTCAAAGCAAGTGCTTCCGCATGATCTCCAGACACTTGGGAATTATTTTGTGAGAATGAGTACCAAGACATGTGCACCCCCCCCCCTCACACAAGAGCTAAGCAGGCAGAGCTGCATCTCTTTTCTGCTGCCATGCCAGCTCAAGTAGACTTCTGATAAGTTGTTCTGATTTTTATTGCCCGGGACATAGTTGGGGCTTTCTCTTTACACTGTGGGAACTAGTATTCTAAGAGAGTTAAGGTATTACAATTTTCAAGACTGGTTAAAAAAAATGATAACTAAGGCACACTCATAAGTTCATAGAAAATACTGCTTTTTCAAAGTAGTGCTTTTGTCTTTTTAAGTCTGGTAGATAGTTTTGCACAAAAGTTGGAAAACTGAGCTTTCTGTTCTTAGTCTCCCCATTACGTAAGACTCTTGGAGAGATGAGTACATAATTGGCCCAGAAATGAGAAATACCGTTGATAGCTGCTGCTGTTGTTTTTCTTTCAGCTTTTCTTGGTTAGGGGTCGCCACAGCGGAACTCTGGTCCGCTAATGATTCGGCAATAGATTTTTACAGTGCCGAGGTGCCAGCTCGATGCCCAACCTTCAACGAAGGCGCACCCATTCATGCATGTCTTTCGAATGCTACTCGATCGTGGGGAGGGCATGCAGATGCCACACAGAACGTGCCCCAGCCGAGAATCGAACGGGAGAACCTCTTGCTGTGAGGCGATAACGCTACCGCTGCACGACCATACTGTTGATAGCTGTAAAATTTAAAAAAAAAATAAAATTTTAATTTTTGTTGATTTAGATGTATAGTGTAGAGTGTAAAACTTGTGTGTATTTATATTTCCAATGGATTCATGTTGTCATGGAAGGCAGTTTTTGCGAATGGAAAAAAAAAACGAACAACTTAATTTCTGTTTTTGCTTTGCAAGGGGCAAGCCCCCCCCGAGGTCGCACAACAGTAGAGAAAAAAAAACTGCACTGTTGGCAAAAGTAACTTTGAACAGCGCCCGCTCTTTGTGTTTGCATAAATTGCATTCAGTGATATGACATACTCTCCATGTCTAATTTAGAAGTAGTATTTGTCATTTTCCTGAAAAAAAGACATGTATGCATTATTTTGCAGATATGTGTATCATTCCAATCCTGGCTTCTGATAGGAAAATTAGAATTAATTCTATTACAGGAGCCAAATGCTGTGGAAACTGATTTTCCTGTGCTGCAGAAAGGCATCAAAGGTTAATGTGTTAACATAAATGTGTAGAAATGTAGGTACTTTCTATACAGTGGAAATAATGCCTACCAGAGCGATGCTTAAATCTTTTACCATATAAACCCAGGCTACGACTGCTGTCTTGGGCTTTGTAGGTTTAATTTTACAGTTAACATGGGGGCATTTTGTATAAGAGCTTTTCTTACTAGTAAAGTGATTTTAAGCATGTTTTCTTTAACTTCTATTTTCATTTTGTTGGATGTTTCACAATGGCTCGGCTATAAATTGCTTACTTAAGATGAAATAGCATTATGATTTCCTTAAGGATATAAAATACTTTATCTTTCTGATTAGATCATGTGCTTATTACTCTGTGCACCTGTTGTTTTTACAATCCTTTTAATTTGAAGATTATTACGTAATTGTTTGGATTTGAAGGTAGGAGCAGTTGTTGTACAGGAAGCATAAGTCATCTTTTAGGTACTTGAATACTGATACAGAAGTAGAATTCTTTCTTAAAAAGTGGGGGGAAGTAGTTTATTAGAAGGGTGAATGTTTCTTAAAGCAGTAATTTAGTTACAAAAGTACATGCTAAAAAGTTGGCAAGGTCTTCAAAACCTGCTAGTGGTGTTAAGGAGAAAAGGCATTTTTGGTCATTGGTAGAAACTGCAGGAGTGTGGACACTGGTTGTAGAGATCTAGTAGCAAGGGGTGACACCGAGTAGGGAATATGATTTAAAACTTTGGGTGGGTAAAATAAATGTCAAGTCTTCCAAGTTCATTTCTTTTATTTTCTGGGTGGTACACTTACAGATTTAATTTGTGTATGTTGGAGGTCTATCTGTGAATTTAACTAAGGGTAGTAAAATGTAACTGTTCAGGACTTGCCCATAATTGTCATTATGTAAGGAATCTGTGATTTGAAACTTTTTATAGGTTCATAGGTAGGTACTAGGCTATCGGCCCAAGGGCCTAAGTAAGCCTAGCCAACAAGGTTCCCTGGCTTACGCCACCCAAGAAAGTTAATTTCCTGTGCCCCTGTCGAGCAGAGCCACAGAAGTGATCCCCGATGTATATTTCCTATTTCCCATCCACTCATCAAGATTTTTCTTGAAGAGAGCTAATGAACTTTGCTTGACATAAATGGGTAGCTTGTTCCAGAGTATAGGAAGTCTCTGGGACAGGAATCTATCCCTCCAGCATGTCCTGTTTATTGTGGTGACAAGGTTTAGGTCCCTAGAGCGAGTAGCTCGGAAGGACTGGGATTTCTTAAGGTGTAGCATGTCCAACCGCTCTGGGTTTAATATAGCTTTATATGTTAGGCAGATATCGCCTCGGAGTAGGCGATATACTACAGAGTAAAGCTGGAGTTTTTTGAGACTGTCAGTGTAGGGCATCTGTTTGAGGCCAGTAATCCTCTTTGTGAGGTACTTCTGTGGCCTTTCCAGCTGCTGCAGATGTTTTGTGAGGTACATTCCAAAAGGGGCATTGTACTCTATAATGGGTCTGAGTGCCGAGTAGAGGGGAACAATGACCTTTTTTTTTTTTTTTTTTTTTTTTCCTGGATGAGAACCCTTTTGTGATGAGGTGTGCCACGCAGAAGGAATTCCTGACTACTGTGGCGATGTGATTATCAAAGGAGAGACTACCGTCCACCTGGGTCCCAAGGTCTCTTATCACACATTTAGCGTTAAGTAGACTGCCATTTATATGGTAGTTCATGGGTACAGAGTTTTTGCCAAAGGGGATGACAATGCACTTTTTGGCATTGCGCTTGAGGCCATGGCTCTGACACCAGGAATCTGTCTCAGTGAGGCCCTAATGTAGGATGTCCACATCATTTGGGGATTCGACTATGGCTCCTAGTTTGCAGTCACCTGCGAACTTCGTTAGCCAGAAGCCTTCTGTGTTAGTCTGTACTTCTGAGAAGTAGATATCAAACAGGAGAGGTCCCAGGACTGAACCTTGTGGTACTGCACTTGTCACTTGTTTGAAGTCAGATTTGGAGTCTGCAACATTTACAGTGTGGGTTCTGTTAGTGAGCCAGTTGGCAACCCATCCTGTGATGTAGGGATTTATACCTAGTTTAGTGAGTTTAGCTATAATTCCAGAATGGGGGATGGTGTCAGAAGCCTTGACGAGGTCAAGATTGGCTGTGTGAACCACCTTACCCTCATCTAGGGTGTTGGTGACTGCCTCAGAGAAGTCGATCAGGTTCAGAAGGCATGAACTGCCTTTCACAAACTCAACTGGGTGGGGTCCAGAGTTTGGAGGTTACCAATGTCTTTGAGTTCCATGATGATACTTTCCATGGCCTTGCAGACCAGGCTCGTCAGGCTAAAAGGACGATAGTTCCCACGATCAGTGGTGGCTCCTCCTTTGTGGAGTAGGATAACTGTTGCTGTGCGCCATTTAGTGGGCACAAAGCCTGACGTGAGACTATGATTGAACATGGTGCTTAGGTGAGGAGCCAGTTCATTCTGAAGTTCATGTAAGACGTAGCCTGGGATGTTGTCCGGTCCTATAGATGCTGTGTTTTTGGTTTTAGAGAGTACAGCTTTTACCTGCATAGATGTGATTACAGGGACTCTGCATTCTTCCTGTATAGATATGGGCCCTTTAGGGGGTGAGAGGGGGGGGGGGGTAAAGCTAGCACAGAACCCATCTGCCAGGATGTTGGCAATATCAGTTGGTTTTGTAATTTTTGTGCTGTTGTGCTGTAACTCAGAGCAGATCTGGGTATTGTCATTGGGATTCTTGACATAGCTATAGAATGCTTTGTGGTTGCCCTTAGAATCAGTGGCAATTTTGTTTTTGTAGCTAGCTTTGGAGGATTTTGTACGGGATCTCAGCTTCTTACTGAGGCTGACCAGGGAGCTCCTCCACTCATGGGATTTTACTCTCTCTCGCGCAACAGTTTCTTCTTTCTGTTGTAGAGTTCATTTATTGCAGGGGACCACCAGATTGGCTTCCTTTTTTTGGAGGATAGCGTCTTGGTTCTGTTTGGGATAGCACAATCTATGCACTCGTATAAGGGCTTATAGAGTGCATTTGTGTAGGATTCAGCAGTCGTAACTGTATTGTCCATCTGCATGGGTGTAATGAATTTCTTTACCGTGGTTTCCTTAATGGTGGGTGGGGGTGGGGGTGGGATTCGGATATATAGGGTGATTAGCTTATGGTTGGATCTGACTAACAAGGAGTTGTTGTCAGGTGTGGAACACCGGTCACTCATGTTGGTAATGACTTAGGTGTAGGATATTGTTGCCCCTGGTGGGGGTGTGGATAAGTTGATCCAGGACATTACATTGGAATTTATGAATTCCAGAAGCATTGAGCGAAGGAGTTGGTACATGAGTAGTTTTCCCAGTTAATGGTGGGGTGGTTGAAATCGCCCATTATTAAGGTGTTTGGTTGAACCCTAATATTTTCCAGTATATCAAGAAAAGAGGAGTGGGATCCTGGGGCATGGTGGCGGATGTGTTGCAGGCTACAATTTCGATTGCAGTTTTGCCCAGAGTTAGTTGCACTTGGATAACCTCGGATGCATTATGCTGCGCAGCTAACCTGGAGGTGTGGATAGCCTTAATGAATATGGACACACCTCCGGCTTTGGTGTTCTGGTCAGGTTAGATGGACGAAAAGTGTGGTATGAGTTATACCCTGGTAATGCAGGGGTGCTCTCTAGAGCCTTGAACCAGGTCTCAGTCACTGCACAGATATCGATGTTCTCCATTTTAAGGAGTGCCTAAAGTGAGTGCATTTTGAGATTTAGACTTCTAGCATTGAGTAGCATTACCCTCAGTTTTTGCTTGCCTGTTCCTGTTGTGGTGGTGAATTTGTCATTTGAACCTTGCCTAAAAAGGCACTATAGGGGCAGCAAGAGCCTTAGCCAGTACCCAGAATCCCAGGGGCGACAGGTGCAGGCCATCTCTGGCAAAGCATCGTGGTCTGTCAACCATGTCGTCCCAGGCAGACAGATACTTGTTCCCCTTAGAATGACACCAGAAGCTTAGCCAATTGTTGAAGTCAATAATTTTGTCCTTGTACTGCGGTATCATTCTGTGCGAAGGTAGGATGCTACTCATATCTGCCTGGGCTACACGATCGGACAGCTCTTTCATGTCTCTTTTCATGTAGTCCAGGGAGGTGCGTCTCTGGTCATTCACACCAACATGGACATTGACACCAGAAGCTTAGCCAATTGAGGTCAATCATTTTGTCCTTGTACTGCGGTATCATTCTGGGCAATGGCACGATACTACTCAGGGCTAGGGTCATACCTGCCTGGGCTACAAGATCGGAGAGCTCTTCCATGTCTCTTCATGTAGTCCAGGGTGGTACGTCTCAGGTCGTTCACACCAACATGGACAATGACAGAGTCATATTTGTACTTGTTCTGGAGTGACCTGAGTGTGGGTTATGTTGCGGATCCTGGCACCAGACAGGCAGCTGACAGTAATGTTCCCCTCATTTAGCCTGGTAAGTGAGACATCAGTGTGCCTGACTATAGCGTCACTTATGACTAGTGTGTTTGGTACGTTGGTTTGCCTTATGGGCTGTGGTTTATTGGCACACTGAGTCTGTGAGCTATGTGTCATTTGGGTTCTGTTGGGGAGTGGAGGTTGCTTGCGTTTCTGCTTTGGAGGTCTCTGTTACTTGAGCAGATTATTATTGAAAGCCTCTGCGAATGTTTTTGTGTTTCTTTGTGTGGATTTTAGTGGGAGTCTGTGATGAGTGTGGTGTAGTGCAAGTGTTTACCTTCTCCTCTTGACTGTCAAGTTCTTGGTTGGAGAAGTCTTTACCTCCAGTTTGGCTAGATAAATGCATCTCTCACAGATTGTGGTGTTGGGTGGTAGGAGGAGAGGGTTGTCTGTACATGAGGCAATTGCCTCAGGATGCCCCAAATTCATCAGATAGACAGGAGAGAATACTGGGAGCTGACCCTTGGGCATGCCTGAATAAAAAATTGCTTTCTTCTAGACAAGTGAGTATAAGAGCTGTTTTTCTCTAACCAGGTGAGGAAGTACCAAAACTGTTTTCCTCTAGGTAAAGAGGAAGGTTGAGTGCTGTAGTAATTTGTAGCTTATTTAGTGCTAACAAGTTCTGAACTCGTGCTGTGCACAAATAAGCAAGTTCAGGTGCTAAAACTAAGAATCTGTACCTGGATCTTTTGGTAGATAGCTTACCTAGTGCTTACCACTCTCACTGATAAGCTAGAAGGCTTCCCTCCAACACAGAAAGGCTTGGGGGGCTCAGAAGCTTACAAACAATCCTGGATACAGCAATTCTGTATCTGGACTAGACTAGTTACAGGAAAGGTGGGGAAACGAGCGCAAACGCATGCTTTTAAACCAGAAAGTTGAAAGATATGGAAAAAGTGCCAAACGGCCAGTAAACTACAATTTCTGGGTCAGAAACCACTCTTGTGGTAAATAGGCTACCTAGTGCTTACTACTGCCACTGATTAACTAGAAGGCTTCCCAACAACATAGAAAGGCTTTGGGGGCTCACAAGCTTACACACAGTCCTAGTTACAGCAAATCTGTATCTGAGCTAAACTAGTTACAGGAAAAGCAGGAAACAAGCTTAGAATTTTTTTTTTTTGTTAGGAAAGTGGAAAGGGAGAAAGGAGAAATAGAAGATAATTCAAAATTAAGGACCCAAATGGCTTGCCCTTCACAAATGTTCCCTCTCTATTAGGTAGAATGAGCTAGTGACACTAGACTGGAATAGAGCTGGGATAGACCTGAACAGATTGGACTGGTAGGAGTGTCTGAAGTCAAAATATGATCTCACTGTACTCTGTTGAGTGAGCAAATGAGATAAACCCAGGAGGAGTGTTCAAACACAAATTTACAGGAGGGGCGGGCAATTCCAAAGCCACCAAGATTAATACCAGACTAAGAACAAGAACGGGGAGGGTGGACGGGAAACTAACTGCAGAGACATAGACTCATTATATGAAAGAATCAAATAGAAAAATAACTACAGAGAGACATAGACCAATGAAACAAATACACAGAAAAATAAAATAAAATGCAGTACAGTCTTTAACACTGCAAGTTTGTACTTAACTCAGCTAGTAATGCAGTTGATTGTAACTATGTAGCAGAAACCAAACAACTCCGATCTTTAGCAGATTTAAAGGCTGACCTAACAAAATCCTGAATTCTGATTTCTCAGTGTGGAATGAATATACATGCTGTATTTGATATCTTTTTAAAACTTTATTACAAGATGTTTCTGACATGTTTACATTCAGTACTACAAATGATCATGTTAAATGTTAGATTATCCAGGAAGCAGCAGCTGGAAACAGCATAACAAAAAACTTTTTATTGAAGTCTCACTCTAACAAGCGCCTTCACCATGACTCAATTACAGGGCTTTTTCAAGTGCAACACAAACACAACAGATACCACTCCCATTTAAATATCCCCATACACAAAAAAGCACCAAAAAAAAATTTAAAGTAATGCACACAATCCTATGTCAGTAAACATTCACAATATCTGAAGTCAAAGAACACCACTGTTAAAAAAAATATTAAAAAATATATATTCCCTTGCCGGATTATTTAAATAAGGAAGTCATGAGTAAAAAGCAAAAACATTTTTTCAATGGTTCCTCCACATCCTAATTTAAACATTATTTTAAAATACTACAATAGTCCTAAAAAAGTTAATTATAATATATAAATGCTACTACATTAATGTACATTAATATTTACAGTTTAAAAACCAATAAAGTTGACAAGTCACACATTTTACAGTTTCTCAGCTGTCAACTAAATAGGGCTTAATAGAAATGTGGTTGTTCAGTCCTGGTGGTTGGGCTGCATTTAGTTTTACTGCCAATAAGTTTCCCTGCAGCTTAATCAATTCTCCCAGTCACCACCCCTAGGGTCTAAATGAACTTGTTCCAAGACTCAAAAAAGAAAACCTGTATGGTTAGGCTCCATATGCATGTGTATGTACAATGCATTGTGTAAGTTCTTTTTCCTAATGTTATACGTGTGCTCGTAAATAGATTTATTGAGCGCCCTTTCAGATTTCCCTACGTAAAACCTAGGACAGTCCTTGCATAGGGCCAAATATACTATGCCTCTAATGGTACAGTTGCCTTTCCTAAGATGTGCAGTACTTCCCGCGTAATTACCCAGAGTAACAATTACTTTGTAATGTATTTAGAGTACCCACACCTTCCACATTTTCTTGTTCCTTGATCCCCCTGAAACCTACCTCTATCATTGTTCCTTTCAAAGGGCCTTTTAAGTTGGTCCCTGTTTTAAAAATAAAATTGGGGTTCTGACCTACCCTATGCACGATATCTTGATTGAGAAGAACTAGAAAATGTTGAAATTCAATCAGACCTTTAATCTCCCTTGAAGCACTGCTATGTTGTAATACTAAAGCTCTTTTAAAAATGTGTCCACCAGTAGTAACATCCACAGAAGTGTTCTGTGAAGTACTACCCAACAAGGGAAAGTACTTCACACCCCATCCTTCTGTGACCTCATCTACTACCTCTTCAATCAGACTACTAGGGTAACCCCTTGTTCTGAATAACCCTGATACAAATTTAATTTCAATTAAAAAATCTCCCCTCTCTGAGGTCATTCTGGCAGCTCTAACCATCTGTCCCTTTACAATGCTTTTTTTTTTTTCCAAGGGTGATCACTATTGTAGGGAAGGTAGGAATTACTGAAAGTATTCTTCCTATGTATCCTAGATTTTAAACTCCCTTCAATTTTGTATAACCTTGCATCAGGATAGTCAGTTCCTTGTTGATCAAATTTAAATGTAAATGTTAAAAAGTTGGTAGTTGAATTGAGAAATTCATTAAAGTTAACAATAGAGTCCACTGACCCTTCCCATATTATAAATATACATCTTCCAAAAGGCGTCTGTACAACTTTGTTTTTCCAATAAACAGAATTGAATAAATACTGTAATTCCCATTTTAGGAGGGCCAGGTTAGCATATATGGGGGCACAAACTGCCCCCATGGCTACCCCCCGATCTGTTTAAAAGTCTCCCCCTCAAAGTACACAAACTTGTTTTCCAACACAATCCTCATAAGTTCTACTAATAAATCTGTATAAAAACTTAGTTGTGAACTTTTTTCATTCAAAAGTGACCAAAATAAATCCAAACCCTCCTCCATTGGTATACAGGAGAATAGGTCGACCACATCAATGGTCAAAAAGTACACATCCCCTTCATATGGTTGTAAAGTTAAACCATGTAAAAAAATCCCATGAGTCGTTTAACAAATGCACAAATTCACCAGTAATGTGTTTAAGAGCCTAGTCTAAAAAGGTAGCTATGGGGTAGGTCTTTGATTCCACACCTGAAACAATAGGCCTATAAGGCGGGTCGGTAGTAGTTTTATGTATCTTGGGAATACCTAAAAAGAAGCTATTCTAGGCTTCTGAATTATCAGTGCATTCCCAGGTCTTTCATCAAGTCTATTTTCAAATACCAGTTCTTCAACAGCCAAGCCAAGTGTGTTACTTTAAATTTTTTTGGTGCTTTTTTGTGTGTGGGGATATTTAAATGGGGGTGGTATCTGTGATGTTTGTGTTACACTTGAAAAAGCCCTGCAATTGAGTTAGGGTGAAAACGCTTGTGAGAGTGAGACTTCAATAAAAAGTTTTTTGTTAAGCCGTTTCTTGCTGCTGCTTCCTGGACCATTTGGTGCTTTTACTGGTTTGACATACGGTCTTCTTTCTGCTTCAGTTAAATGT
This sequence comes from Protopterus annectens, assembly GCF_019279795.1. Classification (NCBI taxonomy): domain Eukaryota; kingdom Metazoa; phylum Chordata; order Ceratodontiformes; family Protopteridae; genus Protopterus; species Protopterus annectens. The sequence goes on from NC_056743.1 coordinate 476,517,486, forward strand.
TAGATTATGTTAAAATCAATGTAACATTTTTTAAGAAAGGTTTAATTTATCAACATAACTTGTTTGTAATGCATTCAAAATATTTTCTTAGATCCGGCTGGAATTTTGCCTTCTTGTATGGAATGGATGTTTAAGAAGATGTTTTCTTTAGTTTTGAACTAACAGTAAAATTTCAAATCTGTACATCTGTTGGAATAACATAGTAAGACAAGCAGACAACTGTTTCCTGTCCTGGATGTTGAATCCAAGGTCGTCTTTTGCTCATATATTTTTGAGATTTGCCTATCATAGTTCTGTTCACCATATCTGCTGTTTTATTTCTGTAACATCTGATATGTATGGTCTAACGTAAAATTCTGTGTGTCATTGTTTTGTTAGCTTTTAACACTTAACGCACTTGAATACTTTTTGATATTTAGGCATATCCTTAACCCAGTCATAACTTTGCAAAAATGAAACCCTTTGTTCAATCTTTCTGTTAAACACATGCTGAAGCAAATATTGAAATCAATTTTTAAAGTTTGTTAATTTAGTAAGTGCCCAGAAATATGCTCCATTCCCATCTTCCCTCGGAACTTCTCTAACATACCTATCCTTTTGCATCATGGGACGCAGCCCACTGGAAGAATTTCCTGTTTTCAGCCCTTTTCTTCTCCTTTTTTTGCAAGTTGACAAATTTTCACCAAATACCATTACAGTTTTTATTATCATACAATACAAAGCAGGAAAGCTTAGTGCATTCCTAGAGTAGTCTCTTGTACTAAAGCCATTCTGTTCCATCTAACTGGTATTCCTTGCATCACAATAAATACATCTGTCTCACATGTGCAGCTCTGAAATAGAGCTGTAAGTCTGGTACACTGAATCCTTCCACTGTACAGGGATTTTTTGTTTGTTCCAAACCACTTTTGCTTATTTGTCTTACTTTAAAAAACATATGGATTTTCTTTATATCTAGAAACTTTCCACCCAGAGAAACTCAGAAAACTTGCCCCAGGTGAAGAATCTGGAGGACCACAAAACTCTTCATTATTTTGCATCATGTAATCCAAATCCATTGTAGGTACATACATTTAAGCCTATACTAAACCTTTTCCTTTATCTCCACCTGTGATTTTTGTACTGATTTGGGATATTGAATTTGTAAACCAAATTCCTGGATACCTTAATTTTGGACTTCTCTAAAATATGGATAAGCTTGACCAGCCTGAATGTTGAATGGTAAATGATTGCCACTTCTTTTGTTTTAATCTCATTTGCATCTGTCTTGAGATGCGTTTAAGTTTCTCAGTTTGTGAAGTAAAATGTCAACATCCTGATTCATTTCAGTTATGTAAAGAAAAGCATCATCACCACAAGGGGCCAGTTTAATATGGTGCTCATACCAACTATAACTTCTAATAAGGGGTGCTATAATTTGGGTGGTCAAGGGCTGTACATAAAAGCAAAAGGTAGCAGCTTGGCACTTCTCACATATTCCTACATAGTCTGATAGCTTTCCTTCTATTTTAACTTTGGAAGAGGACTCCTCATATATCTAACTCCCTTCAGTTTTGGAGTGAAACAAGAACTTTCTGCTTTGGTTCATTTAAGTGAAGTAATATCCCATCAGCAAATAGAGCTAATTTAATCTAATACCCCGACCAGTTGTACCAGTGAATCTGAGATAATCTGATTTGGAAGATCAAGGGTCCTAGATATAAGGTAGTAAGCAGAAGTGACTATTTGGCACTACTGAAGTGTTTACACTGTATAAGTAGAGATAGTCTGATAGCCTCCATTCTATTTTAGCTTTGTCTTAAGAATCCTCATACATGTTTAATCTGTATTTTTTTCTGTAAGTCTGTATTTTCCTAACATGTCCTTCAGGACATCACAGTGCCAAAAATATTTTTAGTGTTGAGGCTTACTTAAAAACTAGTTACCTTTCTTCTTCTTATTCTCCTGCAACTGATTTTAACTGTCAGCTGTTTGCCTGCCTCTTTTACCAGTGTGATTTTACAGATCATGGAGTACCTATAATAACTTTTCCTTTCTCATGACCATTATTCCAGTTTAGTATTTTATATTTGTGGTTCATAACTGAAATCGATTGGTAAGAAGATGGATTTGTAGGGCCCTTATTATTTTGGGATAACCAGTTATTGCTTATTTTCCAGAAAATGGATTCCCATGTCTTCAAGCACGTGATGAGAGGTATGATGTGGACCGTACTCTAAAGTTTACCTCATGACGAGGAAAGTACCTCATTTGGGGTCTTAAGTTCATGTTCCTTGAAGACCCTTTCACTGTGGAACTGTCACACATTCAGTGTTAGGAAGTTTTTAACCGATATCCAGGGTAAATAAAAATGAATCTCATTTAATTTTTAAATTTTTTTTTAAGTAAAAATGGCATATTTCACCATCTTCTGACCTTCTCAGTTGAAGTTGTTTGTAAGCAGTTGTATGTGATCCACATTTTGCCCATTTGTCCTCATTATAAGAACTAATGTTCCTCATTTTGGAGATGAAAGGTCAAGAATTATGATAGTCATTGCTGTTAACTTTTTTAAAACCTGAAATGTCATCTGGTGATTTTCTGAAATGTACCTCGATTCTTTGGATGTTAGCGTAGTGGAGTTTGTACTAGCAATTCAATAGTCTGCTCATCTTGTAGCTGTGATAAATATGTCCATCACTAGATACCACTATACTTGTCCATGTTTCCTGTCACAGCCTCTCACTCATACAGATCTTTTTTTTTTTTTAAACACTTTTGTTGAATTATCACTTGTGTAATAGGCAACTTAAATTTATGTAAAAGTACTTAAAATCTTATTAAAAAGTTCACATTTACAAAAACTGGACATCACGTGTATCTTAATATTCCTTAGATAATACTGGAATATACTGCAAGGATTTCTTGGCCATGTTCCAGCTTTCAGATACCTTATTTTCATAATTTTCTTCCTAGGTCTACTACCTTAGCTTTTGAGCTTGATACTGCTACAACCCTGTATGTGTTCTCTAACTACTCTACTGTTTAACTAAGTTTATTAAAGTAATCTTTCAATATGTTAATTTATCTTCATGTTTAATTTTGCATTTAGTGTGGCTAACTCCCCTTCTTGTAGGAGCTTCCTTTCCCATGAAGCTCTTTGATTTGTTGCATTAGACACTAATACCTTCTATTGCCTGAACCTCAAAGATGTTCATTAATTAATTCACTGCTGCAGTTGCCTTAGCTGCATGGATTTCTGTTTTGCCACAGATGTAACAGCTACCCTGTCTTTCAAAGCCTTGAGCACCTCCAACATGTGTGCAAGCTGCTGGTAACACTAGTTCCTGATTAGAGACAAACAGTAGCTTAGCTACCAAACACCTCAGGACTTGCTTGCCACCTGACTGAGTGCTCTTGTGGACTTCAGAGGATTGTTGGTCGGCTAATGTTCTTCCATTGCTGGGCAGACAAGTTCACTTTTAGAAAAACCTTCCACTATGTACATGTGTATGCATGTGTCCCAGATGTATTTATATTTATATGTATATTCACTTTTCTTCTCAAATCCCTCTATTGTCCCTTCAGCTACTGTAGACTGGGGGTCAAACATGTCCTCTGCTGTTTTCAGGTGACTGACAGGCATGAAATAGTCATTCTTGTTTGTCTTTGAGGAAGGAGTGCATCTATGCATAGCCAGGCTAACAGACCCATTTCCCAGGATTTAGCTCCATCTTGTAGTTAGTCTCATCCTAGGGATGTCCCTAGAAAAAAGTAATGTTAAATATTTGTCTTTCTCAAGCTCATTTGGAGTTGATAATCAAGTGTTTATTGGCCTGGTCCCAGGTTTACAGTAGGCATTAAAACCTTTTCAGTCTGAATGTAGTTCTTGTATTAAAAATAAAAGGATTTCCGCATACTCTGATTCCCAGTGTGATAACCAGGGAATGGACTGAGAGAGAGTTTTTCCTGTCCTTTTCTGCTCAATTTCCTGATTCTGTTTCTGAGGCAAGCATTTCATCCGATTCTCCTTTACAATCACTTTTTCTTTATGAAGCTATCCCTAAAATGAATCAAATGTTTCAGGTAGACAAAATGTCTTGTCAGACTCTCTGAAAAAATACTATGATTTATTACAAACTGATTTTCCTCAACCAGCTACTCTTCACCTCTTTTGCCAACTTTAGAGGTTGTTTGACATTGTCAAAATGCAGACCCTAGGAGTGCAGGCATATTGTATACAGTTCTTCGTTCTAATGCAACTGGTACAAAGAACTTGGTTAATTCCAGTCCCTCTCCTGACAAGGTTATGAAAAACGTTGACAGATTTGGTAAGAGAATTTCTTCTACTACTTTATTTTAGAATTCTTAACTGTCTGGCTCCCATATTGAAAATTTTATTGCCATCTTTGTGAGTAGAAGGAACATTACTGCCGCCTTTCCCTCTTTAGAAAGTAAGAACTCTCTGAATTCATGAATTGTGTACTTTTCCCAGGTAACCAAATGCTGTGTGTGTGTGTGTGTGTGTGTGTGTCTTTGTTTGTGCTGATGTCTCTAGAGCAGCTGCAGCTGTTTCTGTGATGGGAATGTATGCATGGGTGCGAACACAGAATTTTCCTGAAGATGTTTTAAATTTTCCTTTAAATAAGGAAGTGTTTGGTTCCTGTGTGACAGTGGTGCCGAGACGGTAAGATGGAGATAGATTTTGAGGATTACTCAAATTTTCAACCCTTGTTTTCAAAGTTTGCAAGTTGTGTCCTGCAAACTCAGGGTCTCTTTACTAAAAACAGAGCAAGCAGTCTTGCCAAGCACCTAATAAACACAGTCCAATAGAGCAGAATGACTTACAGCATTCTTTCCCCCTTCCTCACCGTGGCATTCCCTAATACTTTTCCCAGAGTCTGGTGCTTAATCTTCCTTTTTGGCAACTGTTTGTTAAAGACTGACTGGGTCAGTAAGAGTGCTAGTGGTACTGGTAGTCTCTACCTCTTTTCTGGGAAATTCCCCCACAACCTTCAAATCAGACTTCCTGTTTCCCACAGTCCTCTAGCAGATGCTGTCTTTAGGAGTACCAAAACTAATCCCTTCAGTTCAAAGGGGAAAAGGTTTTTATTCAAGAATTTTCATGGTGCACAAGAAGGAATACAAGACCAGTCCTTGACCTTTCCTTTCTTTTCTCAACCCCCTTACCAGACTTAAAACTCTCTTCCCAGGTATTTGCTGTAGTAGTCAAGTTCAAAAGAAAAGGCAGCAGTAGTTTCATCATACAGCTGATGAACAGATTTAACTGTTTTATAAAGCTGATGTAGTTTCCTTGGCTAAGAGAGTCATGCAAATAACGAATTATGGTGATTTTGTTTTCATACATGGCTGTAGTGCTAGTTTAGCTAGAGAACTTTGTTTCAGGGAATGATGAGGAATCTGATGTGGACAGTGGTATTTTCTAGTTGACGCAGTCTAGTCATTCTCATTCTTCAGAAAGTGAACCTTAACTTAAATCCGAACACGTGCTCACATTTCCTCAGATGACTGCCAGATTTAGTCATGTTTTTGCTTGAGAATAGTCAGAAACTACCCCAGAATGCTAAACAGGGTATATGGCTTTATAGAGGACGAGATTCCCAATTCAGTCACTAACCTCCCCTCTCTTACCGGCCTTAGATGATTTTTTTTTTAAAGCTGCTTACAGGACAGCCGTATCTATTCCAGCAGTGCCTAAAAAGGCTTGGAGAAAATTATAGGGTCTCCTTGGATATGACAGGTGTCTCACATTTGACTGCTGACCTAGCTGTGGTCTCCCCATCTGCTTGCTGAAATAAGAAGTCCTTGGCTTCATCTAAGTCAGTTCCCTCTGTTAAAAAGGGAAATGGTTAGATCTTCAAGGCAAAATAATGTCTCTTTCTAGTAATCTAGCCTTTAGAATGTTAACTTGTCAACGCTATATTTGGAAATGTATTTTATAGTGTATCCAGAGTAAATGATTTTGCTGTATCCTTACTCTGGAACAGAAGTCTTGTATGAATGAAATTGTTAATAAATTGACTCCAGTTTTGAAACAGGCTTTGAGAGGTATGCTTGAGTGTGTCGTTAGTCTTGAGAAATGCTGTTGCTTCTGTTGTATTAAGATGGTATGCTTGGTTATGTAATCAGAACTTCTCTGTTGATTTTAAAAGCCAAAATATGAATACAGTTTTGAAGTTCTGAATCACTTTTTAAGAATCTGAGTAAGAGAAGGCCTAAATGGTGATAATGATGAAAGCAAATTAATGAGTGAAGTATCTAGGATGCTTCACATACTCAAATTCTCCACAAACAAGACTTCTTTCAAGAGGCAGAACAAACAAAAATTCAAGCCAAACAAGTTGTGGGTCTAAAAGTTGATGACAAGTGGATGATTTTTCAAAAGCAAATGAGGGGTTCCGTTGTGAAAAACGATCAGCCCCTTGCAAAGGAATGACTATGCTGAGTCGCAGAATACCCCTACCCACCCCCTGTCTGCCCTTTCTTTGCTTCCTCCTTCCCCCTGGCTTTCTCTCAACTCTTGCAGCCTGGCCAGAAATAGTCTCAGCCTAAATGGGTTCTGAGAACAATTAGGAGGAGGTGCATTTGGCAGTGGATAGAAAATCATCCCCCTTTTAGGGGAATTCCCCCGCAACCATCAGACCAGGAAGAGCCATTTCCCCCCAGTTTTCCATCATATGATATGGGTCATAGAGTCAGTGCATGCAGTACACAAAGGCAAAAGATTTTACTCCAGAATCTTTTTGGTACCTGAAAAAGGAGTGTTCCTGGAAACTTATCCTAGATTTGTCCTTTCTAAACATCTTTGTAAAATGTTTAGAATTTCAAAATGTTTACTTTACAGTCTGTCTTAACATTTCTTTCAGACCATTGTTTCATGGTGACGCTAGGTCTCATGGATGTTTATCATATTCCTATTGCTCCTAGTTTCAGGAAATTGTTGAGATTTGCATTGTCTGGCTTGCATCGTGAGTTTTCTGCAGTACCCTTTAGGCTATTTGCTGCACCTTGAATGCTTACAAAATGTTTGGTCTCAGTTGTTGCCTAATGCAGAACCCCTAAGCATTCACATTATTTGCTTATTTAGATGACTTCCTGATCTGTGCAGATTCTTTATCCAGACACTTGGAGTCCTTATACAAGGTCACATCCCTCCTTTCCCACCTGGGCTTCAGATTGAACCTTTAAACCTCCTTCCTCGCACCATCTCAACAAATTGATTTCCTGGGATGTTAGAGAGAGACAGTAAAAAAGGATGGGCTTCCTGCAAGAAGACAAATTTCTGACTTACAAGTCATTTTCTTGGAGTTCTCTTTTAGATGTGGCCCCAGAAAAAAAAAAGTTACTCAAAATTCTAGGCCTCAAGGCATCCGTAATCTTCACAGTATCATTAGCCAGGCTCCATATGAGAAAAATTCAATGGTACTTGAAATTTTGGATCAAGCATCTTAATCCCTTATATTTTCTTGTACTGGTATTTGTGAAATGGGAGTTGCATTGGCAAGAGGGCGCTACTGTCTCCAAATCCAAGACTTCAATTCTGTCTCTCTCCCTAAAGACCCCAGTCCAGACATAGTCTTCAGATTTTGCATGGTGAGCAGGGTCTATGAGAGTTCAAACACAAAGCTTGTGGGGGGGTCCTTAGTCCATGCTAAAGTGAATAAATGTAAGAGATGTTTGCAGTAATTAATTCCTGAAAATTTCTCTACCACTTGTGGACTCCAGGTCACTACTGTGATGTGGTACCTGAATAAGCAAGGAGATACGAGGTCATACCCTCTTTGGTAGTGATGGCCTTGGAGCGGGCTCTACAGCATTCTCTATCTTCAGGCTTTGTACATTCAGTCAGAGGAAAACACACAATGCCAGACAAACTAAGCAGGTCCTGGATAGACCTTCACGAGTGGAAGGTCCATATAAATACGTTACAGGACTTGATTTGAATGTGGGGAATACCTCAAGTAGATCTGTTTGCCTTCTTTCAAAACAGAAAGCAAAAAAAAATTGTGTTTAAAGACATCCTTGCAGCCGTGTTTGGAAGAAGACTCTGTGTCATATCCATGGTCAAGAATATTCCAGTATGCATTTCCTTCCATTCCAGTAATTCCCAGGTACTTACAAAGATTCAGAAGAAATTGCAAAAGATCATTGCTGTAACTCTTTTTTGGCCCAGGCAAAGCTGGTTCTCCCTTTTAATGGAATTGGCCAGATGGATCAGCTTGCATATTGGGGCGAAAGGTACACGCCAACATAGAGCAATTGCAGCTAACAGCCTGGATATTTTTTTTTTCTTTTTCTTTCTTTCTTTTTTTAAGCATGATATCTTTATTGAATTATCACTCATGGCTTGGACTGTAATACATTTATATCTATGAAGACAAAGCATATTGACATTTTAATTTGCATACGTTATGCATCACATATAATCTTGTATACAATAATTTTTAATTGAGCATATAGCTCATTCAATTCTTGCCTCCCCTTAAACCTTATTCCTTCTCCATACCATTAAAATTCATGCACTGTTCCCACAGTTTGTAATTTTTCAATGTAACTCGCGCATACCCTTTTTGTCTTGCTATATTCACTACTTCGGATATGGTTGGTTTAGACATTTATTTCCGTTTTCTAATAATTGCATTTTGGCAGCCACCAGAATTCAACTTGGGAAGGCTTTACTATTAAGCAATTCCAATTGTGCATCACAACTAAGAAAAAAAATTATTTCCTTAGTTACACCAATTTGCTCGACCGCTATTTCTGTCAGAGCAGTGCCAACGCTTTACACTTCCCTAAAAGTGTTCCCAGTTATCTCTTTTGGCCTCATCACACCTCCAACATTTGCAGTCTTCCTCAGGAAAAAATCTTTGAGTCTGCTTGGGGTATAAAAATACCTATGCAAACACTTCCAAGCAAAAGTCTTAAATCTTCTAGACTTTGTTGCATATTTAGGAACCATATAACTCTGATTGTTTCTTTGGAAAGAGAGACTGGATGAACCATTTACATTCGTTTCTAACCTCCTTTGATAGAGTCTTTTATTCTTGTAGTTATCATGGTATATTTTATATGCCCTACTAATTAGAACAGAATCTGCTGTTAAAAAAAAAGTGTAGACTCTACTCTACCAGTGCAGGTCTTTCACTTGGGATTCCCCTGTTTCTGTTTGCCTGTACTCTATCAATCCTTGAAAGAGAAGGCATTCTTTAGCCTGCAGTCCAAATGTATTCTTGAGGTTTTCCCGATGTCCTTCAAGGATGCATCTGCAGTCCTAACATATGGGTTGTCCTGCCTCAGGCAGTCCTTCGGTCGGCCGGATTCCAAAGTCTGGGTCTGGCCTCGGCTGATGTCGCACTTCACCCGACGTCATAGCTGCTGTTTATTGGGTATAAAGGCATCAGCCGACGCCATTTTCCTCAGTCTTTCTTGCCGCGTGGTGCCCGAAGCAGAAGATGTTCGCAAGTGCCGGTTGGTCAGATCCAGAGATTTCTACTACCGAAGACTTCTAAAAAGCTAAGTACGCCGTTGGGGACTCTTTCTTGCCTCAGCCGATGTCAGAAAAAGTAAATAATTGTTTAACTTGTGGGAAACAAATACCTCATAAGGATTTCCACTCTTACTGCCTCCCTTGTTTAGGCCCAGACCACGACGTATCAGCTTGTCTAGCTTGTGCTTCCTTCAACCAACGGACACTTAGACGTTGGTTGGAGTTTGCAGAGGAGTTTTTTGGTCCCTCTTTTGCTTACAAAATGCCGTCGGAAACTCCGACTACACAAATAGCTAAAAAGCGCAAGGAAAAGGACCGACACTCGCGGCCCGCGGTTTCGGCTGAAACCACGGTCAGGCCAACCGCGAGTGTCTCGGTTTCGGCTGAAACCGAGTCCCCGGTTCTTCCTTCGGCCGAAAGCATGCCTCCTATAGCCGAGGCCTCACAGAGCATGGTTGAATCTGCAACTGAATTCACTGCTACAGAAGCAGGCACCCAGGACTTGTCAGACACTATTCCTTTAGACATATCTACCCCTGCACGTGGGGCTGCTAGACCCCCTGCTTCTATGTCCATCAAGGCTTTTGCCAGGGCTAAAGCAGCTAAATCTTCTAAGGCCTTACCTGCTAAAACTCCCTCACATAGGCCTACCTCTAGTTCTCAAATGCTCAGCCTGGCTGAGGATCTCATTTCTTTGATCAGGGGATCACAACCTCACCCAGACAGGGCTTCTCAGCCCCCTTCAGATAAGAGGCCTAGGACTGAACCCCCGGAACCTGTCTCTACGGACTATTCCTCGGATGGCTCAGACATTTCAGACCCTCAGGAAGGCCCATATTCTCCTTATGAGGATTCTGATGCAGAAGACTCCATTCCTTCTGCTTCTCCTCCTGAAGAATTTTCTTTTGGGGAAACTTTACATGCTATGAGGGAACATTTCCAATGGCAGGGCCAGGATTTTTCAGATTCAAGGAAAAGGCTAAGGACTTTTTTACACTTACCACAGCATAGGCCTTTAGCCATTCCTCCAGTACTAACAGTCGTTGATGATGCATTTAATGATGCCTGTACTGCCCCTGATTCTCTCCCTCCGGCCCCTGCCAAGCCTGACAGATATTACAGGGTCCCGGACACACATTACCATTTGTATAAGGCTCCTGTTGCAGACACCGAAACCATTTCACAGGGCCCTAAAGGTGTGGCAGCTGCTTCTGCCAAAAACCCTCTTCCCTCTGAAAGGGAATCTAGAGCATTAGAGAGATGGGGTAAAAAGGTTTATACTTCTGCTGCTCTTTCGGCTAGGGCCTTAAACTGTCAATTTCACATGATTCAGTATCAGGAATTTTTGTTAGACCAGCTAAATAAAAAACTGTCCTCTCCTGAACCTATAGACCGCAAGTCTCTTCAGGATTTGGTACATAACTCTCAGCAGGTCAGTAACCATTTCTTAAAATGTGGCTATGATGCACTGGAGGCTTCCTTTAGATCAGCTATGTCTGGAACAGTGATTCGAAGACATGCATGGTTAAAAGAACAATCCTTACCAGACCATGTTAAATCAAAACTCCTAGATGCTCCCATGGAGAAACAAAGTTTGTTTGGCTCCCCTGCACAGGAGGTTCTAAAGAAGGTGGAAGAAAAAGCAAAATCTGTCCAAACAGTCAAGGATTTCTTACAGGTCCAACCTCCAAGGTTTAGCAGAAATTGGCCCTCGAAGAATTGGTCCTTTCCAGACAGCTCCAGAGCACACAGAGGCAGAAATAGACGCCCAAGAGGCAGAAATCAATCTAGGGGTGCCTACAGGGGACGTCAGTGGCAACCTACCAACCAGCGAAGTACTGCCACAGATTCAACTACAACCACTTCCACAGGACAGACACAATGACTTGGCTCTGATACCGCCTACCAGGGAACAACTGGAAGCTCCCTTGGGCGGAAAGCTAGCCTTATTTTCCGACAACTGGCATTACATTACAGGAGACGAATGGACTTTACAAACAATAGACAAGGGCTACAGGTTTCACTTCCACACTCTACCAAAAAAGAGGGGAATGCCAAACCTGCCACCAAGCCAAAAAACAGAAGCTCTAAGACAAATCAACAACTTACTAAGTATGAGAGCTATAGAAAAGGTACCACCAATGGAACAAGGTCAAGGTTTTTACTCAAGGCTTTTCCTTGTACCAAGAAAAGAAAATCAATGGAGACCTATTCTCGACTTGTCCGCACTGAACACATACCTCATTGTTCCAAAATTCAAAATGCTGACCCTCCAGCAGCTTCTTCCCATGCTGGGCAAGGAGTCTTGGCTGGTGACTCTAGATCTCAAGGAGGCATACCTGCACGTCCCTATTCGACCAGATTGCAGAAGACACCTCAGATTTCTTGCAGGATCAGAGCATTATCAATTCTCAGCATTGCCCTTTGCCTTATCTACTGCGCCCAGAGTATTCACGAAATGCCTGGCATCAGTAATTGCTCATTGCAGGCTTCAGGGAATTCAAATTTACCCATACCTGGACGACTGCCTAATACAAGCGGACAACAAGGCAAAATTAACAAAAGATTTGGAAAATGTCATACAACTATTGCAAGCCTTAGGATACACAGTCAACATGCAAAAGTCAAGACTAGTACCATCCCAAAGGATAACATTCTTGGGTGCAGAACTGGACACATCAACTCAGATGGCTTGTCTCACAGAAGAAAAACAAAAGCAACTACCAGGTTACTTCATGACATTAACAAAACCAACTCAGCTTACTGCAAGGAAAGGCCTGCAAGCCCTGGGTTTCATGGCATCCTGCATAATATTGATTCCGCATGCCAGGCTGCATATGAGAAAGTTACAATGGTACCTAAGGAATGTATGGTCTCAACACAAGCACAGTCTAGAAGCCCAGATTCCAATAATTCCATGCCTGAAGCAAGAATTCCTGTGGTGGGCTCAGGCCTGTCAGTTGAACAGAGGATTGCCTTTCCAAAAACTTCATCCAAGCCAGACCATCACCACGGATGCCTCAGACCTAGGCTGGGGGGCACACATGGTGGACAAATGTGTACAAGGCCTATGGACCCAAGACCAGCTGAGTCTACACATAAATCTAAAGGAGATGCTGGCAGTGAAACATGCGATCCAGGCATTCAGACCACTACTTCAACAGGGTCATCTGCTGATAAGGACGGACAATACCACAGTCATGTGGTACATCAACAAACAGGGAGGTACTCACTCATATCCTCTATGCCGGATGGCAATGGACCTGTGGAATATGGCCCTGAATCTCAACATTCAACTTCAGGCCAGATTTGTACCAGGAAAAGAAAATTCTCTAGTAGACACCTTAAGCAGAACTACCACGGATGCTCACGAATGGATGCTGCATCCAGATATATTCAAAGCCATAACAAAGAAATGGGGACTACCAGAAATAGACCTGTTCGCCTCCCCACACAACCACCAATTGAAGAAATTCTGCACAAGAGCTTACCACCCACTTGCTTGGAGGGTGGACTCCCTTTCCTACAGCTGGAAAAACCTGACAGCATATGCATTCCCACCTCTTCCTTTGATGTACCAAGTCCTACTGAAGATCAGAGAGGATCAGCCAAGGATAATCCTGATAGCTCCAGACTGGCCGAGGCAACATTGGTACCCACTGCTGAGAAGCATGTCTCGGACACACGCATGACATCTACCTCTATGTCCCTTACTTCTAACACAGAACAACTACAAGATCCTACATCCAACCTTGAAAACTCTGCAGCTAGCTGCTTGGAATATTGCATAAAACAAAATAACCCATATTTATCTCAGAGGGTTAAGGACATTATCCTGGAGGCACGCAGACCCTCCACTAGGAAAACTTATTCAGCCAATTGGAAAAGATACCTCATTTGGAGTGCAGCCAAAGGAGAAAATGTTTCATTGGCAAACATAGCACACATCCTGGAATACTTAGCAGAACTGTTCCACAATGGCCTGTCTTACTCCATTAAGATTCATGCATCAGCAATTTCAGCAGAATACAACATGGACCCTCCTGTCTTTTCTCATCCTCTACTCAGGCAGTTTTTGAGAGGAATCAAAAATGTAAAACCTCCAAGGAAACCACCTTTACCTACTTGGGATCTCAACTTTGTGCTGGAAAAGTTAACACTTCCCCCTTTTGAACCAGCAGCAACAGCAGAACTACAGTTCTTGTCTTGGAAAACTGCTTTCCTGCTAGCAATCACTTCAGCAAGAAGGGTATCTGAGTTACAGGCATTAATGGCAGTACAACCTTTCCTAATCTTCCATCAGGATAGAGTCTCTCTGAGAACTAACCCTACCTTTATGCCAAAAGTAGTCTCCAGAGTGGCATTGAACCAAGTGATTCATTTACCTACATTCTTCCCCAACCCACAGAACAGGGGGGAAAGACTGCTACATACCTTGGATGTGCACAGACAATTACGCTACTATCTGGACAGAACTAAGACCAGCAGAAAGACTGACCAGCTTCTGGTAGCATATGTAACAGGAATGCAAGGGAAAGCAATTTCAAAACAGACAATCTCAAAATGGATAGGAAATTTTATTTGATTTTGTTCCTCTTTTCATGGAAAGACAACTCCTGAAAATATCAGACCTCATTCCACAAGAGCTACAGCCACCACTACAGCTGTCCTACGAGGAGTGGCTACCAAAGACATTTTAGAGGCTGCTATTTGGAGCTCCGTGCATACATTTGCCAAGCATTATAATCTTCCCTTGTACTCTAGATCCCGAGCAGGTTTTGCAACTGCTGTTTTGCAAGGGATCTTAACTACACCATCTTTATCTTAGTGCCTCCTCCCCCAGTTTGGCTATGGTATTCTACCCATATGTTAGGACTGCAGATGCATCCTTGAAGGACATAGTACAGTTTTGTACCTACCATAAATGTAGATGTCTGATAGGTATGCATCTGCAGTCAGGATTACCCACCCTCCTTCCCCTCTGTGGTACTCCTAGGGTATTTACCCCTCCTTTAGCTAGCTGGGGGAAACTATTATGGTGTATTTGTTTGTATATATATATATATATATATATATATATATATGTGTGTATATATATATATATATATATATATATATATATATATATATATATATATTGTTTGCTCTCTACTGTTTGGAATTATTTGCATTTATCCAAATTTAGCCTTCCTAGAGGGCACCTGGCATCTGGGGCAAGAAACACTGAGGAAAATGGCGTTGGCTGATGCCTTTATACCCAATAAACAGCAGCTATGACGTCGGGTGAAGTGCGACATCAGCCGAGGCCAGACCCAGACTTTGGAATCCGGCCGACCGAAGGGCTGCCTGAGGCAGGACAACCCATATGTTAGGACTGCAGATGCATACCTATCGGACATCTACATTTATGGTAGGTACAAAACTGTACTTTCTTTTGCCTTTCCCTGTCTTAATTGTTTGCTCCCAATAACTTGGTTCCTTTGCCATGGATTAGAGGGATGTGTAGCACGTAATTAAGAAGTCAAGAAAACCTTTAAGTAGAAAATCTTACATTTTCAAATGAAAGAAGTTTTCACTTGGTGCCTAGTCAATAAGATGTCCCAAATAGTTTCAATCCCTCTAATTTTGAAATATTTATGTGATCTACTTCGAGATGGTTTGTCATGCTTGTATAAAAAGTGCATGTTGTGGTCATGTCAGCTTGTTTGCCTATGGATCCCCTCTTTCGTCTCTTTGTGGTCAAACAGTTTATGAAAGGAGTATTATATGTGAGACTCCCCTCAAAAGGAAATTCTTCCTCACTAGTATTTCAGCATAGTTTAAAAATTGACCTTGCCTCCTTTTGAACCTACCTGTCAGGTTGATTTGTGGTTCATTACTTGGAAGACTGTTTTATTCATTGCTCTGATATCTGCAAGGCAAGTCTTTGAGCTGCAATCTCTTATGGTGGGCCAACCTTCTCATTTTTCACAAGAACGGGGTTGTTTTACGCATTAATCCATCATTCGTGCCTAAAGTTATTTCTGAAGTTACTTTAAATCAAGGTATCAGTCTCCCAATTTTTTATCCTGACCCAAAAAAACAAGGGAGAAAAGATTCTACATGTCACATGTGCACAGGCATATCCGGTACTACCTTAACAGGACAAAGCCTTTTAGGAATGCTGAACAGTGTTCTTTCTCCCACCCCATTCTCTCTGTCTACCCCAGCAAATGGCTTTGTACATTCTCCTTTTGCAGTAGATTGTTACAGACTTTTGGGTGTTAAAAGGTGGTTCAGGAGTGATACAGTTGGCACTGACTACAAATACCTCATGTCAGGGATGTTCCTCCACACCTTGCAAACCAAACAGAAAGAATGTTTTCCTCCGATTTTTCAGCATTTGATCATCCTAGAAGTTCTAGAACAAATTCCCTTAAATCAAGGGGGCAAAGGCTTCTATTCAGAATGTTTTTGGTATCAAAGAAAGGAGTATTACTGGAGGCCAGTTCTAGGTATCTTTTTTTTTTTTTTTCTAAATTCATATATGAAAGTTCCAAAATTTAAGATGTTGACCCTTAATCTGTTGCTTCATATTCTCTAGATAAGCTTTATGTTAACATTGTCTGAAAAATGAATACCCTAACATTCCAGTAGCCAAAGGCTTCAGGAAACTTCTATTTCTGTGTCACAGTATTAGTTCTTTGCATTACTCTTTGAGTTATCTACAGCTCCAGGGATGTTTGTAGACTGTCTAGCTCCAGTCATAGCTTCACTTATTTCTTTATTTAGTCTACTTGCTTATATTTGCAGAGTCTTTGCCGGGGTGTCCAGAGTCATAACAATGGATTTCTTCTCTTCTGACCAATCTGGGGTTCCTGATAAATGTTCAGAAGTCATCCTTGACGCCGTCGCACAGGTTCGTCTTTCGGGAATGTCTCATGGACACCGCGGAGCAAAAGGCTTTTTTGGCACAGCAAAAGTCTTTTTTGGCACAGACAAAGGTGGATTTTTATATCGAAATTTTGCTGAGCTTCTCAGATTGGTCTGAGATTACAGCCAGAAAGTATCTCAGGATGCTGAGGTTCGTGGTGTCTATGATGCTCTCAGTTCCTCTTGCAAGATTACTCTCCTTTTTTAATGTCTCCAAGTCTTTTGGGTTTCTAATACCATGATGGGAATGTACCCCATTCCTAAGTCAAAGTACAATTAAAGTTCATCAAATTAATATTGTTTCAATCTTTGTCTGTCAGAAGTGTTCTTTGTAGCACCTGCAGTGTGCCCAGTAATGACTTCTGCAATTTGTATGGAAGTACATGTATGGTAACATATATCTAGATACGATTGTAGATTCTTTTTTATAAGACTGCTCCTACTACTATTGGAACAGTCTGGCTATCTTTCATCCACATTGCTCTTGTTTCTGCCTGCAAATTGTGGTATTTTATGTCTTTGTGTCTGCATGCCAGACACTGTAGTCACTGGATGTGTGGATTTCAATGTTCAATGCTACTTTTGTCTTTTTTTCATGGACCTCTATATCTGGTTTTCTGACATCTGTCTTTTGAACTATTTTAATGGGTGATCCCATGTGATGTCGACTTCATCCTTTTCTATGAAGCTTTGTGGCTCATGTCTCCACAGTGTTTTTCAGCCATTTCAATACCATAATGTTTGCACAATCCGCCGCGGTGGTGGTGCTGTGGTAGCGTTGTCGCCTCACAGCAAGACATTGTCCCATTCGATTCTCAGCTAGAGCGTCTTCTGTGGAGACATGCGTGAATGGGCGTACCGCCGTTGAAGGTTGTGCATTAGGGCCGGCAACTCAGCATGTAAAAATCAACTGCCAGTCATTAGCGGACCGGAGTTCTGCTGCGCCAACCCCTAACTGGGAAAAGCCGAAAGAGACAACAATGTTTGCACAATCCCCAGGGCAACAGTCTTGGCACATTATTATGCCTTTCAGTGTACAGTCCTTCTGCCATTAGTATGTCACAACCAGCAACAAGTTGTGCAACCGTTTCCAGTTATGTTTTACAAAGCCTACATTTGTCTTTCTCCCACATGTTCAATGAACTTTGTAAACCAATGTGTACATACCCCACTATCTAAGGCTGCCAATATTAACCTTTCATCTTTTTGGTTTGAATTTGCCTCTCCTTAACCATTCCTGCATTTGATCCTGATCAACATGATGTTCTTCAAGGAGTTTTCTATACTTGCAACTATATTTATGCATTTTCTGCTTTTCTTGCCTTCTCATCTGATCCTTCACCTTGTATTCTTTCTTCTGTTTTTTGGCAAATTGAATTGCTGCCTGTTTATCTATTTCTGGTTTGATTTCCATTCCCACTTGATGCTGATAGGCTTCTGCTAGACTAAGCAGGGAAGTCATCTTAGATTTATTCTCTTCATGTTTAAAAACTTTCACTGTTTGGGTCTTGTGAGGTCAGCAGATATGTATGCAGTCCAATTGCAGAGCTGTACATGTAATCAATTTTAAGGACGCCCATACCTCCTTTGGAACGGGGAATGTATAATCTTGGTATGCCCTGATTTTTATAAATCATTTGATGAGCATGAAGCATCCTTCTTGTTTTCCTATCTTATCTAGCCAACAAGTTTTGGGGCCAATCACTTCAGCTACCCTGGCTTTGTGAGCCATCAACTATCAAATCCACATGAAGCTGACTTTCCAGATTCAGAAGTTATGTTCTAGCTCTGCTATATTCTGGGAGCTTCTTCTCAGGTGATGTATTATTCCATTAAGTGCAGCTATGATGCTGCTGAAGCATCGTCTAGAGCTACTGCATCAGCTGAAGCATCGTCTAGAGCTGCTGCATCAGCTGAAGCATCGTCTAGAGCTGCTGCATCAGGCTCTGTCTTGAGGAGATATTCATGGGTGAGGCTGCAACTACTGCCTGGTGATTTCAAGGCTAAGGTTATGGATTCCCCTGAAGATAATGCCTGCAGCTAATTTATTAAAGTCTGTGCAGGAGAAAAGTAAAGAGTTACAGGATTTAAGGCACATTTTTGTCTCCTGTTCCTAAATGTCAATGGAATTTCATCTTAGTCCTCCTCTTAGAGGTAACAGGATGGCTAGGAAAGCTCCTGCTTCTAAACCCACTTGGTATGCACCTTCCCAGAAGCATCCCTTTCCTGGCAAGCCAGGTAGTCTGTGACTACCACTCATGCCTCCCCACATCCCCCTTTCTCAGCATCTCTCCCTGTCTCTCCTGGCCTGGGAACACATAACTCAAGATTCATGGGTCTTTTCCATTAACCACAAAGGGTACTTCATGGTCTGGAAAACTTTCCCTCCTTTCATAGGAATTTCTCAACCACCACGAGAACAACTTCAGTTATTTCCAGAGGTGCTTTAGGAGTTGAAATCCCAGGGAACTATACAAGGAGTTCCAGTGCCCCAAAATTGAAGAGGTTTCAATTCCAAGGTTTTTTTTCTACCCAGGAAAAATTACCCTTGGAGACCCATTCTGGACCTTTCTCACCTCAACACCTTCCTAAAGGTTCCAACCTTTTGAATGCGGTCTTTACAAACTTTATTTCTTTTCACCCTTCAACAAACTTTTCTGGCCTCCCTGGATGTCAAGGATGCCTACCTTCACATTCCTTTTCATTCCCTCTACAAGAAATTTCTTTGCTTTTCTGTTGCTTCCTCACATTTTCAGTTCTCTGCTTTGCCCCTTTGGTCTCTCCTATGGCACCAAGAGTATTTATCAAAATGGAAGAGGTTTTCCATCTGGTGTCTGTCTTGTAACCTATATCCATTCTCTGTTAGATATTCCTTTTGTTCTGTCCTGCTTGTGTGAACTGCTGAAGGCTGGGCTGTCTTATTCCTCTGTTAAAGTTTATTTCTCAGCCATTTCTGCTTGTCTGCTTTTGACTCCTCCTTTGGCCTCTAGATTAGAGGTAAAACTTTATTTCTTAAAAGGTATCCTTCGCATAAAGTCTCCCAGGAAACCTGTTCCCCTTCCTTGGGATCTAAATTTATGTTCTGGAAAAACTCACTGTGGCTCCCTTTTGAACCTGCAGCCACAGCTTCCCTGCAGCGTTGTACTTGGAAGACTGTGCTATTACTCGCCGTCACCTCTGCTAGAATTGTGTCTGAGCTTCAGACTTTGGCCTTTCCACTCTTCCTAAGGAATAGGGTTTCTTTGTGCACCTGTCCTTCCTTTATGCCCAGTGTTGTGAATGAGTTGTCACTTAATCTGTTAATTTACCCATCTTTTTTTCCCTCTCCACAGTCTCCTAGCCAGAGGGTCCTACATACCTTGGATGTACATAGACAGCTCAGATTTTATTTGGCTAAAACTAATGCTATCAGGAAATCTGATCAGCTTTTTGTGTCTTTTTATTCCAGGGGTATGGGAACAGGACGTTTCCAAGCAGACAATTTCTACTTAGATTTCCAAGGCCAGTTTGTTTTATGTTTTTCATGGAAAGAGTCTCTCTTCCCCTGTTAAGGCTCATTCTATTAGAGCTGTTGCCTATTCTGGTGACTTTTTCAAGGGTTTCAATACTACTACTATTTTGGAAGCCGCCACTTGGACTTCTGTTCACACTTTCACTAAACATTACAAGTTGTATGGCATCTCCAGATCCAGAGCTGGCCTTGCTAGAGATTTTCTTCATAGCTTTCTAGAAAGTGCCTCTGCTCCTTCCTTCTCCCCCTCTTCCTCATGAGCTTTGGTATTCTCCCTCAGATAAAGCATACTGCAATATAGGAAAATCTTACCATGACCATAGATGTCCTTGCTGCCCGGTTCGATTCTCAGCTAAAGCGTCTTCTGCGTGGAGATGTGCGTGAATGGGCACACCTTCGTTGAAGGTTGTGTGTCAGGGCTGGCAACTCAGCACGTAAAAATCTATCTGCCAATCATTAGCGGACCGGAGTTCTGCTGTGGCGACCCCTAACTGGGAAAAGCCGAAAGACACAACAACAACCATAGATGTCCTTCTGTTCTAGTTGCAGTATTCTGTCCCTCCCACCTTCCCCCTGGTTCATGTCTTTTCTGCAGACGTATGTTTTCCTCCTCTTGTTCCTTTAGCTGGTGTTCCTACTGGGGCATACATTTTTGAGGATGGTACGTGCGCATGTCACCTTTATTGCCTACTCTGCCCTGCCTGCAGATCTGCGTGTGACGTCCCACGTACCCCACAGTAGTAAAAGGCTTTTGTATACTGTCTGGACCGCTTACGCAAGTCATCTATCTTGCACACAGAGCAGCGTCGCTTAAACTATTCCCGGCTCCACAAAGTCTACTCTTCACTTTTTCCCTTAGAACTGCTCTAAATCTCAAATTAAGCACTCTATTCTCATTCTAAAGCCCTGCACTTGCTCGTATAATTAATCTCATAGGTAAACACAAACTAAAGCACTACATCCTCTTATACTCCTTCAAAGCACTTGCTCCCTATTGGTTCTTTCTGATCAGTCAATAAGTAGTTCCCTATATTATTCAGGCATGTCCAAAGGTCAGTTTCGAGTTTACTCTCCAGTCCAGCTGGTGAATCTGGGAAACTTGAGGCAATGTTACAACTGCCTTATGTATACAGACCACCCTCTCCTCCTCCCAACAAGCTCAAGTATATGTGAGAGATGCAACTATATAGCCAAACTGGAGGCTAAGCTCTCTCAACCCAGTACTGGCACAGCCTGTCAGGCGGAGAAGGTAACCACACACACCACAAATCCAGTCTCACATAGACCTATCGCATCAGCAAACCAAACACATAAACACACAAAAACATACTTGGAGGCTCTAAATAAAATCTGCCTAAGCAGCAGAGACCTCCAAAGCAGACATCCAAGCAACATCTACCACGAAACAATATCCACGTAGCACATAGCTCACAAAGTCAGTGTGCCACACAGTCACAGCCCTTAAGGCTAAACAACACACCTAATACACTTGTAATAGGTGACTCTGTTGTCAGACATACTGACGTCCCACTCACCAGGCTGAACAAGGAGAAGGTCACTGTAAGCTGCCTGTCGGGTGCCAGGATCTGCCGCATAACACAAGCACTCTGGTCACTCCAAAGCAAGTACAAGTATGACTCCGTCATTGTCCATGCTGGTGTGAATGACCTGAGACGTACCTCCCTGGACTACATGAAAAAAGATGTACAAGAGCTCTTTGATCATGTAGCCCAGGCCGGTATGACCCTGACCTTGAGTAGGATCTTACCCTCCCCAAGAATGACGCCACTGTATAAAGACAAAATGATCAATTTTAACAATTGGCTAAAGTATTGGTGTCATTCAAAGGGGATCCAGTGTCTGTCAACCTGGGATGACCTGCTCGACAATCCACGTTGCTTCGCTAGGGACGGCTTGCACCTGTCACCCCTAGGTTTTCAAATACTGGCTAAGGCTCTTGCCTCCCCCATAGTGCCTTTTTTAGGCAAGGCTCAAAAGACAAACCCACCTCCATAGACAACACAAAGAAAAAAAAACTAAGTGTAATGCTGCTCAACTTCAGAAGTCTAAACCTCAAGATGCATGCACTCGAGACTCTCCTCAGTATGTAGAATATCGATATCTGTGCAGTAACAGAAACCTGGTTCAAGGCTCCCGAGAGCACCCCAGCACTACCAGGCTATACTTCATACCATGCTTTCTGGCCCCAAAACTCGGACCGAACCACTAAAGGAGGGGGAATATCCATGTTTATCAAAGATACCCACACCTCCAGGCTAGTGACACTGCACAAAGCTTCGGAGACTATCCATTTGCAACTAACAGTGGGCAAAACTGCCTTTCAGTTTGTAGCCTGCTACAGACCACCCTCCTAAACACAGGAACCTCACTTGGCTTTCCTGAGATCACTGGAGAATATGAAGGTCTCTCCAAACACTATTATATTGGGTGACTTCACCTACCCAAACATCGATTGGGAAAACTACTCCAGCCCAAACACCCTCACCCAATGGTTCCTAGAATGTATAAACTCAAATGCTATGGAACAATTGGTCACCACTCCCAAAAGAGGGGAAAACATACTGGATCTGGTCATCACCAACATGGGGTTTCCATGTTCCACACCAGAGGTATACCCCTCATTGGTAAGATCAGACCATAAACAAATCTCACTGGACATCCATATTCCATCCCCACCCCTAGCCAAGGAAACCACGGTGAAGAACTTCTCAAAAGCAAACTTCACACTTCTCAAAACTGAGGTGGAATCCTTCAAAGCTCCCAGGCCAGTGGACAATACAGCCCAAAATGCAGAATCCTTTACAAAAGCATTCTATGGACAGCTACAGGAATGCATGGAGCATGCTTTCCCTAATAAAACCAAGACTCACTCCTCCAAAGGCAGGAGACCTGTCTGGTGGACCCCGGCCATAAATAAGCTATATAACAGAAGGAGAAAGCTACTACATGACAGAGCAAAATCCCAAAAAGAGAAGGCGTTACTGATCAGTACTAGCAAGAAACTACGATCCCTCATAAAATCTTCTAAGGCCAGCTTTGAAAGAAAAATTGCACAAGACACTAAAGATAATCACAAGGCCTTCTTTAGTTACGTCAGAAACCTGGGAGGCAACTCCCAGATATGCTCTGAGTTAGTGCAAAATGACAAAAAATTCACTGAAGCCACAGACATTGCCAACATCCTGGCAGAAAGGTTCAGTGCAAACCCCCCCCCCCCCCAAAAGAGCAAATGTCTATCCCAACAGAGTGTAGCCTTTCTGAGATCACAGATGCAAAGGTGAGAGTGCCCTCTCCAAAGTTAAAAACACAGCATCAGTGGGACCAGAAGGTGTCCCGGGCTGCGTCTTACATGAGCTCCAAGAAGAATTAAACCCTCCTATAAAGTCACTGTTCAATCTCAGCCTTACTACAGGATATGTTCCCAAGGAATGGAGTACAGCAACAGTGGTCCCACTCCACAAAGGTGGTGCCACAACAGACCCCGGAAACTATTGCCCTATAAGCCTGACTAGCCTGGTCTGCAAAGCTATGGAGCGTATCATCATGGAAATCATAAGCAAAGACATTGGGAACCTCCAGACACTGGATCCTACCCAATTCAACTTTGTTAAGGGCAGATCTTGCCTCTTGAACCTAGTCGACTTCTTTGAAACCGTTACCAAAGCCATAGATGAAGGGAAGGAAGTCCACACAGCCTATCTGGACCTCGCAAAGGCCTTTGACACAATACCCCACTCGGGCATCATAAATAAGCTCACCAGCTTAAATATCAATCCCTATGTCACAAGATGGCTTGCAAACTGGCTCAGGGATAGAACCCACATGGTCAGAATAGCAGGTGCCACGTCAGACTCTAAACCAGTTACAAGTGGTGTCCCACAAGGCTTAGTCCTGGGACCTCTCTTGTTCGGTATATATTTATTCGAGGAACAGGCTAACATGGGTGGACTATGGCTGACCAAGTTCGCAGATGACTGTAAACTGTTTGCTGTAATCGACTCTCCGACTGACACAAGCATCCTCCAAAAGGGTCTCACAGAGACGGATAACTGGTGCCAGAGCCATGGCCTAAAGCTAAATGCCAAAAAGTGCATAGTCATCCCCTTTGGAAAAAACAAAGTGCCCACAAATTACCACATAGGTGGTAATCCATTAGGTATGGAAGAAGTAATTAGGGACTTGGGGACCCAAGTAGATAGCAATCTCTCCTTTGACAATCACGTTGCCAAAGGGGTTAGAAAGACCTTCTATATAGCCCACCTTATCATGAAAGGGTTCACATCTAGATCAAGAGAGGTCATTGTGCCCCTCTACTCATCACTTATCAGGCCCATAATTGAGTACAGTGCCCCGTTTGGGATGTACCTTACCTGACACCTTCAGCAACTGGAAAGACCCCAAAAGTTTCTCACCAAGAGGATCAAGGGGCTCAAACAGATGCCCTATGCAGTTCGGCTAAAGAAACTCCAGCTCTACTCAGTTGCGTACCGCCTACTCAGAGGCGATCTGTGTCTGACTATAAAGCCATGTCCAATCCAGAATTAATGGACATGCTTCACCTCAGGAAAACTAAATCCCTTAGAGCTACACGCTCCAGGGACTTGAACCTCAGCACAGAAATAAATAGGACATGCTGGAGGGACAGATTCATATCCCAGAGGCTCCCCTCACTCTGGGACAAAATCCCAATCCATGTCAGGCAGACCCCCTCACTGACCCTCTTCAAGAGAAATCTTGACAAATGGATGGGAGATCGTAAGTTTACCCCTGGGACCTCTTCTGTGTCGCTGCTTGACAGAGGTACAGTAAACAAACCTTAAACGGGCTACCTTCTGTGACCTTACTATACAGAGGCACAGTCAACTAATCTAAGAGGGTGGCGAAAGCCAAACACACTCTGGCTAGGCTTATAAATGCCCTAGGGCAGATAGCCTAGTATCAGCCTATGAACCTATGTAAAGAATACGGCAACATAGAAGAGGACATCTATGGTAATGGTAAGATTTTACACATCTGTTCTTTCTTGTGGCTAAATCTTCATGTAAAGATGTTAATACTTTTAGCCAGAGGTTAGGTACTGCATCTGGGCCTGGGGTTTTCCAAGTAGGAGCTTTTCTTAACTTTGTTTGCCTCCCTGGCCATTACTTCATTTCCTGTACATTTGAACCTTATTCTTTTACTTTTTCTATCCATTTAGCATCTTTTTATTCCACAGAATCGTCATATATTCTGTATAGGTGGCTGCATTTACAGTGAACTCTGCACACAATTTTATATTGCCTTTGAGGTTGTGGACATAGCTAAAGAATGCCTTGTGGTTCTCCATGGCCTGGGAAGTCAAATTTACCTCACATTTGGCTTTGTTAAACGTTTGTCCTTTGAGTTTTGTTTAGTTTGATGAAAGTGCTTTTATCCTGCTGGGTGCTGCACCTCCTAATTTTTGCCATTATTTTCTTTCTTCTGTTATACAGCCTGTCAATTTAGTGAGCCCAGCAGGGTGGCTTGTTCTGTGGGTTAGTTTTGTACTTATTCCTGGTGGGTACACCCTCTATGCAGCTGCTAACATGCTTGTATAGTGTTTCTGTGAACAGTTGTGCGTAGGCAGCAGTGTTCTCAGGGTTTACGGGGGGCTTGAAATTTTGCCAGATTGTCACTTAATAGTAGGAAGTTGGCCTTAGAGTATTTCTTGAATATTCCAGGGTTAGCTGTGGGTCTAGGTTTTGTTTTTACTTAAAAGGAGACCATTTTATGGTTTGACGTTGCCAGGGAAGGCATGATACTAGGGGGTGTGCAGCACTCTCCCATTAGTGAGGACCAGTTTCAGTATGGTTTCACCCCTGGTTGGTGTATTGACAGTTTTGTCCAGGCAGTTTGTGTTTGCAAAATCCATGAATCTCTGTGCCTGTACTTTTGGTGTCGTATAGGATTCCCATTTAGTAGTGGGGTGATTATAGTTACCATGAATAAGTAGAGTGTTTCCAATAAGTTTAAATACATGGTCTGGGTTTCCTGGGTCATAGAGGGGGACCTATAGCTTGCAAATAAGTGGTATTAGATTATGCCTATGGTGATTTGAACATGGTGACCCTCAAGTGCATTATCCTGTTTGACCATCTTTGAGGTGCATTTATTTTTGATGTAAATCAAGACACCTGCACTTTTAATCTCTGTGTAGTAGCTGGTCTAAATGTGTGGACGGCATTATAACCTTGCACTATCTGTACACTCTCTGTGGCTTTAAACCATGCCTCAGTGACCGCACAGACGTTTGCATTCTCTAGGGTGAGGAGAGCTTCTAGGGAGTGAAGTTTTTTGTTTAAACTCCTAGCATTGAACAGTAATACCTTTAGATTTTGATTTTCATTTTCTATGTCTATATCGAAATACTTTTAGTTTGGCATTGCCTAAAAAAGGCATTATGGAGGAAGGCAGTGTTTTAGCTAATATTCAAAACCTAGAAGAGAGATATTCAGATCATCCCTGGCAAACCAGCATGGTCTGTTGACCATCTCCTTCCATGCTGACAAATATTGCACCCACTTAGAATGACACCAGAAACTAAGCATCTTTTGTTCGTATTGTGGCATAATCCTTGGAGAAGGTAAAATGCTGCTCAATGCTAGGCTCATACCACCCTTGGACACATTTTCCGAGAGCTCCATGATGCGTCTCTTCATATAGTCTAAGGAGGTATGTCTCGGGTCATTTACACCCACATGGACTATGACTGAGTCATACTGGTATTTGTGGTCCAGTGACCTGAGTGCGTGCTTGGTAGATCCTAGGACCTGATAAGCAACTGACCGTGACTTTCTCCTTGCTCAGCCTGATGAGATGAGCATGAGTGTGTCTCACAATGGAGTCTTAAGTGACCAGAATGTTGGATTGTGTGGTGACTTGCCTTATGGGCTTTATAAGTAGAGGCCCAGTGAGATATTGTGGTATGTGTTAATGTGGATTTGTTTTGAAAGGGTGCATTCAGGGCTGCTGAGGTTATTTGTTGTATGTACTTGGGCTAGGAGATCTTTGGGATTTATGAAGTTGCATCTAAGTGCCTCAACATATGTGGCCCTATATGTCTGCTTTGAATTGTGTGTGATGAGTGCAGCATCTGTACCACTGACAACCTGATTGACATTGAATACTGTCATGTGAGAGCATTGCCTCCAGTGGCATTGTGTAAATACATCTCTTACATACCATATTAGTTTGTTTGAGAATTAACCAGTTGTCAGTAAACATGAGGCAGGTTCTGCTTTGCCTCAGAATGTCCTATATTCACCAACCTGGTAACGGGGGTAGCGGAAAGTTCATATCCATGGCAACAGACCTTTTTTTATTGTTTAGACAGTGGGAGTGAGAATATAAAGTAATGTCAGGAGTATCCAGTTTGCAGCTCTGGGGACCATGCTTGTCACTGTAGTCTAGTCCGGTGTGCAACTAGGTGTTGGTGAAATGTCACTCAGGGTGTCTGTGTCTATACAGGGCACTGCCAAACACTTGAGGGGAAGCTAATAAGTAAACTGTGATGATTTATGGATGAAGTATTTAGGCAGATATTCTAAAGTTAGAAACAAGCCAAGCAGGACTTACTGAAATCAAAGATTCCACTGTCTTGTCCCAGATGATGCAAGGGTCTGTAGGCTTGTTGTAGTCTTTTTTCCTGGTAGATGCCTTCAGTAGCAACCAGACCACTTAGAAACATCAAGCAGAGATGTTCACTGCCCAGCCAGAATCAGCAATCAATGCACTCTGCTCCTTCTCTCATCAGCAGCAAAATATAAGCAACAAATTCCAAGCTGGCACCTATGAAGCAGTTGCTAGGCTTTCCAGTGATTGACAATCTCCAGGAAATAATATCCCTGTGCTCCTTCTCTCACCAGGAGAAAGAGAATCTGTAATCTCAAGATGGCTACTGAGAGGCAGAATGTGAGCTATCCAATAATTGTTGGTCTTGGAGTAGATGTTGCAGATTTTAAAGGTAAGATGGAAAAATTGGTTAATCTTGTAAGAGCTGCGGTGTTCAAGCAGTTGGATATGAAAGAGGGCTAACTTAACTTTAGCCATCTAAGTTGAGAGCCACTAATTTTAAAATAGCAAGATAGATTGGAATGAGGGTGGGCACTTTATTTTCTGGTTCTGTGGAATACAGTGAGATGGACAATACATTTAAATAGTTGAAGGGGAATGATTTCACAAAATGATGATTTTGTGCTTGCTCATAACAGCCAGTGAAAGTGCAGAGGGAAGGAGCTATGTGGTCTAATTGTTATAAGGATCAGGCAACTAGAAAGTTCAGTTTAAAAACACAGCAGCACCAAGGGTGGAGGGTGGGGAAAACGTAATTTCTGTGCGACTCACAAGAGAGAGAGCTGTGGTCTCTTTCCTAGTGTAAATATGCAATTAAAAGCAGAATACAAGTAAAACACCATATAAATAAAACAACACACAATATACAAAATAGAAGAAGGCAGTAAAGTAATACAAGAAAGCAAAAGCAAGCCAACAGTTCCCTCACAGCAAGTTGTGGCAGAGTCTGGGTGAGCTTTTCCAGTAAAGCTCACCCAGTTTTCCTCATGGTAACTAGGATATATTTTCCACCAGACACTTTGCACTTATCTGCATAAACATGCACTCTTCTGTACAAAAAAAGACGGGCAGTTGTTGTTGGGGAGTTAGTGGCAATTTTTAACAGTAGTTGGCCACAGTGTTTTCTGGTTGTGTAACTGAGTTAATATGCCACTATAGCACGTAGGATTTGCATGTAAATACAAACAAGTTAAAACAGATGTTGATTGGTATTTGTCTATCACTCTGGAGAAAATGAGCATTACTTCGTTGCAGGTTGGGCGTCAAGCTAGCACCTCAGCGTTTCGTAAAAGTCTACTGCCAGTCATTAGCAGACCGGAGTTCCGCTGTGGCTACCCTTACTGGGGAAAAAGCCGAAAGACATACAGCAACAACTCTGGAAAAAATGGCAGTGGAAATAAAATCTATTTGTTTGCTGCAATGTTTTCAGGCAGGAAAATTAGACTGGTGTTCCCTGTCAAATGCTTTGGATTTGCCAATAACCGTACATCCTGTTGAGCTTAAAAAACAAATAAACAAATAGAATTGTATTTCTTTTTTTCACAGCGTGTTACTAGCAGTTGACAGCTGTGGTAGTCATCTCAGGCATACTTGTATCCCCCCAGCAGTTGGAACACAGCGTTTTCTCTTAAAGTCCCATGAAGGAGTAGTTCTTCATCTTTTTGTATTTCTGGGCATCTTAATGAAATATTTTTAAACTTTAACCCTTCCTTCTCACAAAAGTCACAACACAGGTTCTTGCCATTTGTCAGAAGAATTTACAATAAAAGTTTGTACTTCTCTTTTAAATTATTTAAAACATGTGCTATGTCTGATGAGCATTGAGGCTACTTGTAATCCCCTTAAAGTGTATTCTATGTCAGTGATTTGCACTTGTACACACTGCAGTCTTCACAAGTGGGAATCAGTCCCAAGCTGGGAAAGAAATTGAATTGAAGGAACTGACCTTGTAACTTAGCAAAGTAACAGGGCACATACTGGGGAAAAGTAAAATGGCATGCTGATGAGTAGCATAATGTCTTGCTTTTGGGTTCTGATTTATTTATTTTTTCTTAATAGGAAGCTGCAAGGTAATTTTGTGAGTAGTTTATCTGTCCTGAGTCAAGTGTCCTAAGGATGGGAATTTTAATGTGTTTATTTTTTGAGATAAATTGTACAGACGCAGTGTGTTAAATGTTTTTTTTTTTCCTGTGGAGGTAAGACAGCTGACCCGTTTACAACTTGATAAATATGACCAATTTTGTGGGAGCTGCAATCTTTGGATAAAGGAGGAATATCCATCGTAGCTGTCTCAAAAAAGTCATGGTCTCAGCTGAAATTTGATCATGCACATGACTTGTTCTTGCTTTGAAGTAATAATGTTAACAGGAAATAACATAAAGGCCTGCCATGGCCTTTCTGTTGACATTCCTGTGTTTTCATATTTTTTTTGTACATGCCTATTTGAAAAATAAATGTCTGTCATCTGAAAGCAAATATTTAACATTTCTTCCACTTACACTTGCTGGCAAAATTTCTGTTAGGAGCTGTATTTAAAAACTTCTGAATGTTTTGATGCATTTCAAAAACCTTTCTGTGGAGAAAATGCTGCATTTTCACGTACATGTGTAATGGCTTCTTTTTTTTTTTCAAAAACATTTTTATTTTGTTTTCATTATAAACATATGCAAATGTACATGTAACAAATACAATAAAACTATTTACAATAATGATAGTCATCCATGATAAATCAGTATTTGTTCAAAAGGTTTTCCAATTTTTGCCATACTATTTTTTTATGAGCAATGTTGAGTTCTACAACAAATGGTTTGCAGTTCTTTTTTGCAAACCACTTTTGCTAAATTAATAAAATCTTTAAACATCAAATCTTGTTTACTTTTCCAGTTCAAAGTAATAACTTTTCTGGCAATTGCAAGAGTTGACCAGAGTAACTGAATCTGAGATTTAGGTATTACATTAGATATAGGAACATTTAATAGGATTAATGAGTTGGAAATATGACAGTTATCAGACCATAATATCTGAAGTCTTTCCAGTATTGAACAGCATTTCTACATTCAATGAACATGTGAACCCAGTTGGCCTCTAGTAATTAATCACATTTCCAATGTTTACTTTCACTGTTTTGAGTATAAGATTTATTTTATTTGGAGTATAGAACCTACTGTTCGTAAATGTCCATGCATACAATCTCCAGTATAATGAAGAAGAGGTACCATACGTAGACTTCAATAACAATTTTTTGGATTCATCAGGTATTTGTTCTCCATTAATCTTTACATAGTAATTCCAAAAATCTGAGTCAAAATTTTAGAGTGTCTTCTCTTAGTATCTTATAGATAGGGGAGATACTTAATTTTTGATTATCTGTCTTTTCAAGACACCTAATAAGCTGAATCAGACTAGGTATAGATTCAGTCTCTAGGTTGATTGATACTCTCATTTTGTTTTCTATAAACTGCCGTAATGAGTGCATAAACAACCGTCTTGACTGTTATCAAAACTACATAAAAGAGAGTTTAGTGGTTTAATGCTATTATTTTCAATAAACTGATGCCAGAATATCAAGTCATTTTCCTTTAATTTTTACTTCCCATTGGTGTTGAAAGAATTTGGCAATCAGGGGAGTATGCAATAGGTTATATAAGGAATAGAAATTGATTAATGTAATTACAATCAATTTATATTTTTAAAGTTATTAAATATTTGATTAATGCAAGAAGAAAAATGATCAAAATTATTAAATAAACAAAATTCATATAAACGCAAATTAACTCTACTTATTCTGTCTTGTTTCTTAAAATTGATTTTCTATAGTTCTGACATCAGTTATATGAATCTCATGTATTGTTTTCCAGCCAAATATATAGGTAGGTGTGATCCAGTGTAATATTACATTAATTATAACTGATAAGGAATAAAGATCTAGGTTAGGGAATGCTATTTCATTACTGTTCCAAGCTCTAATGTGCCATTTATATGCAATCCTAGGTTTTAAGGGGAACCATAAAATTTTTAAGTAGCATGGAATCTAATTTTTAAATAAGTTTTTGGGAGGGGGTGGTATTAATGACTGTATATAAAACAAAATTTTAGGTAAAATTATTATTTTAATTAGAGAGCCTATCCTCCATTGTGAAGAACATTTTATTCCATCTTTTGATTAGTTCACTGATGGTGGTTATTAAATTATTGTAGTTAAGTTTAACAGGCTCTTTCCATGTACTCTTTATACTGACACCCAAATATTCTAATACATCATTCTCCCAATTAAACAGGCTATTCTCTCTTAGTTTTTTGATCTTTTTGTTAATTAGTTGTTGTGTCTTTCGGCTTTTCCCAGTTAGGGGTCACCACAGCAGAACTCCGGTCCGCTAATGATTGGTAGTTGATTTTTACATGCCGTGTTACCAGCCCTGACGCACAACCTTCAACAAAGGTACGCCTATTCATGCATGTCTCCACGCAGAAGACGCTCTAGCTGAGAATCGAACCGGACAGCGTCTTACTGTGAGGCGACAACGCTACCGCAGCAACACCATCGCGGTTCTTTTTGTTAATTAGTAATGTTTTGTATTTATTGTGATTACATTTAAGCCCTGAAATTCTTTCAAACTTGCTTAAGGTATTTATAACATCATGCAAAGAACCATCAGTATCATCCAATGTTAACAACATATCATCAGCAAATAATTGTATCTTAGGACAATAGTCCTTAATTTGAAAGCCTTTTATATTTTGCTTGTTTCTTATATATGTAGCAAAAGGTTCCATTGAAAGAGCAAACAATAATGGTGACAAAGGACAACCTTGTCTAGTTCCCTTGAGGATTTCTAGTGGTGAGGATAGACATGATCTAATTTTCACATAAGCTTGTGCCCCACTGTAAATTTTCATTAATAAGTTGACAAAATCTGAGGAGAATTCAAAACCAATCAGAATTCTTTGTAGATAAGACCAACTAATAGAATCAAAAGACTTTTCTATGTTTAGGCTGATAATAGTTAGTTGTTTTTTTTTTGTATTTGCAGGCTATGTCTGTCAGTGATAGTAATTTAATGTTATGTTGCACTTTTCTGTGAAGAATGAACCCTGTCTGATCATTCTGTATTAGATTAGGTAATATTTTCTTTATCCTGTTAGCTAATATTGTCATGAAAATTTTATAATCTGTGTTTAGTAACAAAATTGGCCAAAATGAATTACGAGATTTGGGGTCTTTACCTTGTTTTAATATGGGAGAGATAATTGAGTATTTCCTCGATGGTGTTCTACATTTTTGCTTAACCATAGTAAAGGCACTCATCATTTTCTTTATTGTATATTCAGGAAAAATCTTACAGTTCAGGAATTATTTCATCCAGTCCTGGAGCTTTATTATCTTTTATTTTTTTTTATTTGCTCTTTCACTTATGTTAGTGTTGTTTATTTAATATGTTATTTTTTTTCATTGACACTTTAGTAGTTATATTTTCTTTGAATAAAAGTATTTATTACATTATCTGTCTCCAAAAGTGGTGTATTATTTATGTCTTTATAGTAGTTTTTGAACACTTCTAATATGCCCATCAAGTTAGATGTACTTTTAACTGAGCCATCACTTTTATATTTAATCTAATTATTAAGATTTTGATTGTTTATTTTTTTTTTTGGATCTTACTGCTATTTTAGGTAGGTGTTTGGGATTTACAGCATAAGATTGTAATTTCTTTTTTTTCCAGGTTTGTGGCTACCTTATGATTCAGAACGTCTAAGTATTTTTGGTTTAACTTGGTAATTTCGTTATGTGCTACTTTGTTGTTTGGTTTTGCATCCATTTTTATCTTGTCTGTGTTTTTTTGTAAGTCTAAAAGTTCTTTGTCCCACTCCCTCCTTTTTCTAAGGTACCAAGATTTTATTCTACGATATATATATATATATATATATATATATATATATATATATATATGTATAAACTTTAAAGGTGTCCCATAGTATAGTATCAGTCACTTCACCATTATCATTTGTTTCCATAAACATGTCTATTTCTTTCATTATCCATTCCCTAAAGTAATTTAACTTAGTTATGTAAGTAGGAATTCTGTGTAGAAATTTTAAATCATCTGTAGGTGTAGTTATTGTAACATTTATAGCGTTATGGTCCGAAAGTGGACAAGTCATTATAGCTATGTCACTTATTTTCGAGTGTATACTATTTGATAAAAAGACTTTGTCAATGTTTGTGTACCAAACCACTATAAATAGTGAGTATAGAATAAGGAATTATGTTCTCTTAGACCATGTATATCTTTAAGGTTCATCTGGTTTATAAAGTAATTTAACTTCTTGGCTTGAGATGTTAGTTTTATTTTACCATTTTTAGAAGTATCTTTGCCTGATAACAGGCAGTTAAAATCACCTGTTGCAATAATTTCCCCTTTTGCATTTAAAGTAATCAGGTCTAGATATTTGTCAACATATTTAGTACTCAGTCCTGGTATCCATTATGTATTAATCAAAGTGTAATACTTCCTATTGATTTCCAAAATAACTATGCTTGGCATCCCATCTTTATTTGAAATTTTATCTATAATTCTTGGCATAGTATAAGTATTTTTCCATAGAAAAGAGTGCCCCTTCTTTTAGTCTTGAAACATGAATCAGCCAGAATGGTCTAACCATTGAATAAGTATTTTTGTAGATCTTTTTTTAATAGATGGATTTCCTGTAAAAAGATGATCTGGGCTTTATGCATTTTGATATATTTAAGCAAACCAGCTCTTTTGACATTATTGTTCAAACCATTAATATTTAATGATAAACATTTATAAGCCATTGACTATAATGTGTATATTACTAACTGAAAGACCTTTCTTCCGTGTTAACTTGAAATCTACTGAAAACTTACTTATCATGGATGCATAACGTGTATTAAGCACTACTTTCAAAAACCAAAAGCTATTTACAAACACATACATGAAACATAAAGTTTCTGGTTTAGTTAAAAACTTAACTAAACCATCCATCCACCACCTCTCTAATACCAAACAACACAAATTATCCATCTCTGCTTAGAATATAGTATAAAAACAAAAATGAAAAGCATTATGAAAGCAATTTAAAGAAATCTGAATCCATGAAATGTACATTAGAATGAGTGTGTCCAATTTATCTGAAGCTATATGAATGTCACATATGATAATAGCACTTCTAATACGTAGATATGCCAGAAATACACATCCGATCAAAGTATGTATAAACATTAGAAGCTGAAGGTTAAGAAGATTGTCATTATTTCCAAGACTTTTCAAGAAACATGAGATAATTTAACCATTTTGGCGGTCACCTAACATTTTTCATGTAACGATCTGTTGAATGAATATATATATATATATATATATATATATGTGTGTAGGTTCCCTTTTATATGATCAAAGATGCATTCTTTCGAATGCGTCTTGATCAAACTTGAAAGCAAAATCGGCAAAATACCGAAATGGCATATAAGCAAATTCTTTCCCTGGGAAAGAAATCTCTTGGCCTCTTTAGTTATTTTGCCGTTTTCGTCACTGTAGTGAGATCTCGGAGTTGGTATATTTAAGTAGGGGGGTGTGGGAGGCACAGCCCCTCACATTGGGGGTGTGTGGGGGGTGACGCCTCCCCACTTTATGTAATGTTAGTTTTTTTTTGTTTTTTTTTTTTTTTTCTTTTTTGGAACAGCGATTTTTTTTTTTTTTCCCCCTGGGAAAAAATCACTGTTCTAAGTGTTCGGGATTGAAAGCTTTCGCTTACATTGGGTTGATAAATCAGTGTTCACTTTTTAAGTGTTCGCTTGATTTAACACATATATATATATATATATATATATATATATATACATACATACATAAAACACTTATTACAACATAACTTATATTTTGCAATTATACACATTGTTCATATCTATTAACAATATCTATATTGATGTCTTTCATCGGGGGGAGGAAAAAGGAAGTGGGGGGCTCACAACCCACTGTTTGTTTAATTACTAAAGGTTTAGTTATATAACATGAGTAATGTCTTCCAGCTTTTCCTGGTTAGGGGTCACCACAGCGGAACTCCGGTCTGGTCATGATTGGCAGTGGATTTTTACGGTACAGAGTTGCCAGCCCGACACCCAACCTTCAAAGAAGTCATGCCCATTCACACTCGCTCCTACCTGCATGTCTTTTTAAGTGTCATTCATCTGCGGGGAGGACATGCAGACTCTGCACAGAGGGCGCTCCAGCTGAGAATCGAACAGGAAAACCTCTTGCTGTGAGGCGACAACGCTAACTGCTGCACCACCGTGGCAGTTATATATCATAAGTCTGATGTTAATATGCGTAATGAGTTTTCTAATGCAACTCCTAGATCACTTGATGTCATTTAGTTACTAATAGTGTCATTGAATCTGCAGAATGTATGCATCTATAAGAGAACATAGGCATTCTCAAAGGAGTTACACTTGTATCAGAAGTAATTATTTACCATTTCAAGTATTTAGTGAAGGATAACAGAATTTCAAGAGAAAATAATTCTAAGTACAACCATTTGACAAGCTCAAAAGGTCAAATGATGTCATCACAGTTTCTTCAAGCTGCAGCGTCATAAACTTGTTAAAAAAGTATCTAAATAGGCTCATGCACAACAGAAGTTGTCTCTAGTGAACAAAAAAGCATTTTTGGCAGGAAATTCAGATATTGAAGCTTTTAGAGTTTACAGAAAGCAAAAAAAAAAAAAAAAAAAAACACTCAAGATGCCTTGTCAGTGCATGTCATGAATCTCCACAATGAGAACAGTCGCACAGACCACCAGTTTCCTCACAAAACATCAATGTCATGAAAAAATTAACCCTTTCATATAAAAACAGCTATTTAAAAATAACAGCAGCTGCCTCAAATCAGAAATCATATTATAACATTTCAGTCATTTACCCAGCAGTTAACCAGGCCAGAGAGAGAGAGAGAAAAAAAAAGCAAGCTAAAATATCTTATATTTAGCTATCTGTAAAACACCATTAATGTACTGTATATATGTTTAAATGTATCTAAGCAAAGAGTCTAAACCATCTAGTGAGAAACACTAATCAGAAACATCCTGTTACCCTACCACTAACCCACTAGAAAACTGCACTTTGGTATTAAGTCAAATTATACTATTACTAAGAATTGGAAGATGTACATAATTTGTAGTTGTTTAAAAGGGAAAAGTGTGTAAATTACTTATAATGGGGAAAAGTATGTAAATTACTTATAATGGGGAAAAGAAAGAAAAGGAACACTGGTAACAAAAAAGAATAGGAAGAAAGAAAAGAGAGAGAATGTTATTTAAATATTTAGTACTATATGTAATTAGAAGAAGTAGTTATACAAAGGAAAAGAGAAAGTTAATAATAAAAATGATTCACTTTACCTTACAAGTGAAAGCCGCGGTGGTACAGCGGTAGCATTGTTGCCTCACAGCAAGAGGTTCTCCTGTTTGATTCTTGGCTGGAGTGCCTTCTGTGTGGAGTCTGCATGTCCTCCCCGTGGTCGAGTGGCCTCCGAAAGACATGTGTGAATGGGTGTGCCTTTGCTGAAGGTTGGGCGTCGGGCTGGCAACTGGGCACCATAAAAATCTACTGCCAATCATTAGTGGACCAGAGTTCCGCTGTGGCGACCCCTAATTGGGAAAAGCCGAAAAGACAAACATTCACATTACCTTACAGCATAGAGACTTTCCAGAATCAAATATATTATGATTCATAAAATAAAACATTTAAAATTAGAAGGAATTGAATTGTCCTTTAGTTTTTGGTTTGCCCCTTCCTTCACAGACCATCCATTTTTTGTTGCCCGTCTCTTTTTAAACTCTGGGATGACCATTCCATTTCTTCTGTGTCCGACAGTATTTTCTTCTTTTGGATAAATTCTGCTGTTTCTTGTAGGGAATCAAATATCTTCACTCCTTCTTCTGGCAAGGTGATTTTTATTCTTGCAGGAAAAAGAATTTGAGCTTTAATATTGGCTTTTTTCAAGGACTTAATTATTAGAACACACTCCTTTCTTCTGGATATGACTGTAGAAGTGTAGTCATTGTCAAAATGAATAACTTCTTCACCCATCTTGATAGAGGAATTAGTCCAAGCTGATTTCAGCACTAAGTCCTTGTCTTGCAAGGAAAGAAATTTAACTATTATAGACCTGGGGTTAGATGAACTCGGAGATGAAACTGGATTTGCCATGGACAGATGAGCCCTCTCATTTCCAAAAGAGAGGGATTCAGGCATGTTTAGTGCTGATGAAAACCACTTATTGAGGAATTGAATCATGTTAGCACCCTCTTCTTTCTCATGAATTCCATATATTCTTATGTTATTCCTCTTTGATCAACTTTCGAGGTCTTACAGATGTTCTTCATGTTTCACTGTTGCAGTCATCACATTTCGGTTATCTTCTTGCAGTAGCCCTCAGTCGGCCTGATTAACAAAGTCTTAGATCCTGCGTCGGTTGCTGTCTCATCTTCCATGATGTCATGTAGTCAGGGTTATAAAGCATGCAGCCGACCCCATTACATCAGTCTTTCTTGCCGTGAGGTGCCCGAAGCAGAAGCAGTTCGCAAGTGCCGGTCAGCAGACTCCTGAAATTTTTGTTTTTCGAGTTTCAGAACTGAAGTCTTCAACTAAGCTAAGTACCCCGCTGGGGAAACTTTTTTATTGCTCTAAACCGATGTCAGTAAAAGTCAATAATTGTATTTCTTGTGGAAAGCAAATATATCAACGATTTTCATTCGTACTGCATTCCTTGCCTAGGCCCTGACCACGACGCACCTCACTGTCAGTTTTGTGCCTTATTTAAACAATGAACTATTCATACTCTGTTTATTTACGCCTCTAAATATTTTGGTACTCTGTTCAGTTATCCAGATATGGCTTCGGTAAGCTACCCGACTACCGATATTCCGAAAAAGTGCAAAGATGAAGACAGAGACAGACCGTATAGGTCCAAAGCTGCCGATGATGCGTCTCCTAAGCTAGTCGCCAGTTTGCCGGTATTCAGTGAGGCGCTTTCACAGCCCCTGATACCTGCTACTTCAGATTCACAGGCCTCTACTGAGACCCATTCGGAGTCTGGTATGTTGCGAGATGCTTCAAATGTGGGACCTACGGATGTCTCTACCTTGGATGGGTCCGGAGCCGCTGTGCAGGCACCGGCTTCTGAAAGTGTATTCAGGCCTACTGACTTGCATTTTAAACCGGCGCCATCTTCTTCAAGGCCTAAAACTCGATCCATGCCTAGAAAACCGATGCCCAGACCGCATGGTCAGGCCTCTATTCCTAAAAATCAAATGATAAGAATGGCTGAAGACCTTATTACTTTAATCAGGGGAAGCCAGCCTTCCCTCTCTGAGACCTAGGACTGAGTTTGTTTTTGATTCTTCTGATCAGGATTCTGAAATTTCCATTTCCTCTGATGACCAGGATTTGCCCTTATCTACCTATGAGGATTCTGATGCAGAGGACTCTATTCCCTCTGCTTCCCCTCCAGAGGATTTCTCTTTTGTTGAAACCTTGCATACTTTTAGGGAGCATTTTCATTGGGAAAGCCATTATTACTCTGACTCTAAAAAGAGGCTTAGGGATTTCTTATTCCTGCCCCAACACAGGCCTTTAGCTATCCCCCCTGTACTGGACATTGTTGTTGATGTCTTTTCGGAATCTAGCTTGGCCCCTGACTCTTTATGTCCTGCTCCCAGAAAACCTGATAGATATTACAGGGTTCCTTACTCTCACAAGTTCCTTTTTAAAAATCCTACTGTGGATCCTGAGACCATTTCACAGGGACCCAAGGGCATTAAGGCCACTACTGTGAAAAATCCTACCTCCTATGATAGAGATTCCAGGGCGCTGGATAGATGGGGTAAGGAGGTATACACTTCTGGAACTTTGGCCATTAGGGCCTTAAACTGCCAGTTTCATATGTTAAAGTATCAGCAGCATATTATTGGATTGCTTAAACATAAAATCATGTTGATTCCTGACTGTGCTGAAAATAAAGATTTACAGGATTTAATGCATTCTGTTGAACAAGTTGGAAAACATGCTTTGCAATGTGGTTTTTGATTCAC
Source organism: Protopterus annectens (assembly GCF_019279795.1). Lineage (NCBI taxonomy): Eukaryota > Metazoa > Chordata > Ceratodontiformes > Protopteridae > Protopterus > Protopterus annectens. Next base: position 476,557,112 of record NC_056743.1, read on the forward strand.
TAGAGGCATCTTGCAGGGCTGCTGTCACTGGGTCTGTACTTAGAAGGCATGCTTGGCTTAAGGAGCAATCTTTGCCAGATCATGTTAAAGCTAAATTGCTGGATGCTCCCTTAAACCAAGAACGCCTGTTTTGCAACAAAGCAGAAGTAGTACTTAAAAAGATGGAGGAAAAGGCTAAATCTATGCAAACTGTTAAAGATTTCCTGCAAGTATAGCCTCCCAGATTTAGTAGGCATTGGCCCTCTAAAAATTGATCCTTTCCTGCCTCTTCCAGGCCTTCTCAGTCCAAACCCAGAACCAGCAGAACACCCCAGGCTAGAGTCCCAAGGTGCTCACTGGGCTAAGCAGTGGGGGTCTCCCACTTCCAAAGCAGGGAGTGCTGAGACTCCCCACTATGGTAAACTGTCTCAATGACTTAACTTTAAATCTTCCAAGCCCTGCACAACTGACTTTTCCCTTAGGGGGAAAGATTGCCTGGCAGGCAAAAAATTGGGTACTCATTACCTAGGACAAATTGGTTTTAAATTCTGTTTCCCAAGGAAACCGATTCCACTTTCATTCCCTACCAACCCCAAACAGTTGGCCAGACCTCCCCCCAAATCAATGGGCAGGGGCTGAAAAGCAAATTCTCACTCTCTTAAGCATCAGGGCTATTCATCCTGTTCCAGAAGAAGAATGGGGACAATGTTTTTTTTCTCAAGACTTTTCCTGGTGCCCAGAAAAGATAACTCTTGGCGTCCTATGCTGGACCTCTCTATCCTAAACACATTTTTGGTGATTCCAAAATCTTCACCAGCTGCTTCCTATGCTAGGGCAGAGATGCCTGGTTGGCAACACTGGATTTAAAGGAAGCTTACCTGCACATCCCAATAAGGGAATCCTGCAGAAGATACCTACGCTTCAAAGCAGGTTACATGCACTATCAGTTTTCTGCACTGCCCTTTGACTTATCTACTGCGCCCAGGGTATTCACAAAGTGCCTAGCTGCAGTCATTGCATTTTACAGGCAAAGAAATATCCAGATATATCCATACCTGGACGATTGTCTAATTCGGGCAGAAAACCAGGACATACAGTTGAATCATATGACGTTTGTGCAGAAATTGCTAACTTCTGTGCGGTACACCATAAATGAAAAGAAATCACATCTTGTACCCTACCAAGAAATTGTATTCCTGGGAGCAAGCTTGAATACAACTTCCCAGATGGCTTTTCTCACACCAGAAAAACAAGTTCATTTGACAGCCTACTTCACATTACTGGCCACAAAGACCCAGCTATCTGTAAGGAAAATACTGCAAGCCCTGGGGTTCATGGCCTCCTGCATTCTACTAATTCCATATGCAAAACTGCATATGAGGAAACTACAATGGTATAAAAAATCCTATGGTGTCAACATTCGCAGGATCTAGAAGCAATGATTCCTATCATTCCTTGTCTACAGATAGAGTTCCTTTGGGCAAACGCTTGCCACCAAAACAAGCCATTCACTCTACCCCCTGCCGCCCAAACCCTAACAGACGCATCAGACTATGCATTGGGGGCTCACTTGGCAGGGAAGTGCATTCAGGGCAAATGTAACCCAAGTCAAATGCACCTGCACACATCAGTCAGAAAGAAATGTTAGCTGTACAGAATGCTCTAGCAGCCTTCAAGGACCACATCCTTCCAGGATATTTAATGGTAAAGACGGACAGCACCACTGTTATGTGGTACATAAACAAGCAGGGGGGGACCTACTCATACTCTCTCTGCAGACTAGCCATGGCTCTGTGGAACACAGTCTTGACTTACCAAGTGCACCTACAGGCTAAATTCTTGCCAGGAAAGCTAAATACACTGGCAGACAACCTAAGCAGAAATCTCATGGACCCACAGAAGTGTAAATTGGAACCACAGATATTCAACATGTTGAGAAACAAATGGGGGAGCCCAGATGTAGACCTTTTTGCCTCCCCCCAGAACTACCAATTGGAAAAATTCTGCACAAGGACTCTCCACAAACAAGCTTGGAAAGTGGATGCCCTGTCCTTCACCTGGAAAAACCTATCAGTTTATGCCTTTCCCCCTCTGCCTATCCTCTCCAAGGTACTATGAAGATCAAACAGGACAAACCAAGGACGATACTGATTGCACTGGAATGGCCACGCCAACACTGGTACCCCCTTTTGCGCAGTGGGTCAGTGCTGGCACCATGGCAGCTGCCTCAGATCCCTGTCCTGCTGTGCCCGGAAGGAGAGCCAGATTCTGCACCCACAACTTCAAACCCTGAACCTGGCAGCCTGGCTAATTACCTAATCTCTGCGTTACCATCCCTCAGTAAGCAAGTGTTGGATGTCATTCTGGAAGCAAGGAGGCCTAGTACTAGAAAATTCTATGCTTAAAAATGAAAAGATTCTGTTCCTGGAACCAAGCTCAGGGGACGGGCACAGCAACACTCAATTTACCTCAGATTCTTTAATACTTAACTGAGATGCTGCACAAGGGCCTTAACTTTTCATACATCAAGATTCATGCCTCAGCCATTTCAGCTCATTACAACACAGAACCACCCCTTTTCTCTCATCCACTGCTGAAGCAGTTCATTAGAGTGGCCAAGAACTTAACACTACCCAGGAGAGCCCCTACTCCAGCCTGGGACCTTAACTTTTTGTATTGGAAAACCTTACCCTACCTCCTTTTGTGCCAGCTGCAAATGCAGAGTTGAAATTCCTTTCTTGGAAAACAGCCTTCCTTTTAACCATCACTTCAGCAAGAAGGGTGTTTGAATTACAGACCCTCATGGCAGTGGAGCCTTTCTCATCATTTTTCATACGGATAGGGTGTCCCTCCGGACCAATCCCTCCTTCATGCCCAAAGTGGTATCCAGTGTGACCCTTCATCAGTCCATTCATTTGACATCCTTCTTTTCTAATCCACTGAACAAAGTGGAGCAAATACTGCATTCCTTAGATGTGCACAGGCAACTTGGATTTTATTTGGACAGGACTAAACCTCTCAGGAAATCTGCTGGTTGCATTTGCTGCAGGGGCAGAGGGGAAGGCCATTTCAAAGCAAACTTTTTCTAAATGGATAGGCCATTGCATTCATTTCTGCTATAAGCAACATGGAAAACCTACCCCACAGGGGATTAGACCACATTCAACCAGGGCTGCTTCTACCTCTACAGCCTTTCTCAGAGGTGTTCCTACCAGGGACATCCTAGAAGCTGCTACCTGGAGTTCTGTACATACCTTCACCAAGCATTACCATTTGCCAGTTTTCTCTAAATCCAGAGCTGGCTTTGCCACTGCAGTCTTGCAGGGCCTTATAGCTGGTCCTAATGCTATCTAATTTCCTCCTCCCATCCTTAGCTTTGGGAATCTACCCAAATGTGATGACTGCAACAGTGAAACACGAAGAACATAGTACAGGTAGTGTACACTTACCATAAATGTAGATGTTCGAGTGTATTCACTGTTGCAGTCCTAGTTACCCTCCCTCCAACCCCCTGATTTCTATTGGCTATACCTCTGTTCTTGCTTACGATGTTGAACGCTTTTTGGTGTATTTGCTTTTTTGTTGGAGGTGCAACTTTATATATTTAATTGCTTCCCGTTATGGGGGTGCCTGACATCTGGGGTAATAAAAACTGATGTAATGGCGTCGGCTGAATGGTTTATACCCCTGACTACGTGACGTCATGGAAGATGAGACTGCATCCGACGCAAGACCCAAGACTTTGTTCATCAGGCCGATTGAGGGTTACTGCAGTCAAATAACCCAAATGTGATGACTGCAACAGTGAATACACTCTAACATCTACATTTATGGTAAGTGTACACAACTGTAATTTTTCTCAATCAGCCTGGTGTTTTGTTTCAGATAAAATTCATTGTGATGTTCATTTTCTGTCACTCTACTATCTAGGTCAGTTTCCTCTAAGGCAAGAATCTGTACAGATTGTTTTTTTTACTGTTACATATAGAAGTTCCAGTTGTTTTCTGCGTTCTTGTTTGATAATCTCCATTTTGTTTTCAAATTTGTCCATTTTTAGTGACAGTTCTTGGACGTTTGTTATGATAAGGTGTAGTTCTTTCTTCACTGCACTCTCCTGTTGTGGGTTCTTTGAGTTGCTCATCTTGAGATCTCCAGTAGAAAACTTCTTGACAGGAATAAATAAAAAATTATATGTATTAATTTTTAGAAAATAGTCTATGTTAATCTAACTTTTAGTTAGATTTTTCTAAAAATTAAAGTATATTTCCTGTCAGGATATTAAAATCTAAGCAGAGCTATGCATTTCTGCTGTTATCAGCCTGGCATCTTGGCCATGCCCCTCTGTAATGATTTCTTGATTGTTTGATGTTAACGTCAGTTGATGGATAATACGTCATTACATCTTTTGGCGCTGAATGTTAGTGTCTGCTTAATAATTATGCAGTTGACTGTTACTTTGTGAATTCTTTTCAATTCAAGAAGACCAGGTTTTCTTCAGGAGCTGTTTACTGTTAATTTTTTTTGTTTGTTTGTTTTTACTGTCCCAGACTTTTAAATACTCCTTTTGCTTTCCCCACCTTGATTGTCAGTCTTGTCCTTAAACTTTTGACCCATTTGTTCCCCCACTGGCTAGATAAAGCCACATTGGCCAGATGGGGTCAAGAGTCAGGTTGAAAGGAGCTTTTCATATCAAGGTTTGAAGTTTTGTTAGTACACCTTTTTCCCCATGCCTGATTTGCAATGTCATTGATGTAATCTTTGTCTGTGTTTGTGGCCAAACTGCCTTTGTCTTAATTTATTATTAGTACATCTGATGATGTCATTTCATTTGTTCATTAACCTGTGGGCCTCAGTTCCGACCCTCTGAACCGACTCGACCATTTCACTAGCTTGAGATTTGAAGTTGGAGCTCCTCCTCCCTACCCATAATGTCTCTTTTCCCCCAAGGAACCTCAGGTCTCTCATGGAAGGATATTCCAGAGCACAGTGGAGCCAAAGGCTTTCCTATTCCTGGAAATGATGTCCAATTTATAATGAGTAAAGAACATATCAGGATTCAACCAGCTAGCATCTGCACAGATGTCATAAATAGATGCTCTTGACGAAAAGGCTTAAGAAGTTGCCATAGACCTTGTAGAGTGAGCTTTAATCTGATCAGGCAAAGGGATGTTCTTCGAAGAATAAACAAAAATAAATGGTCTTACCTAGCCAAAGTGATCTTGGTAATTGCTTTACCTCTTTTAATGTCTTTTCCTTCCTGTTTGTTCATGTACCAGACCACTGACATATTGTCCGTCTGTATTGCAGTAGTCCCTAGGGAAAGAAAGCTGTGTAGCTCTTGCAATGCCAAAAGAACCACTGTCATCTCTAGGGCATTGATATGCAAGTTGGTCTCCTGGAGTGTCCACGTGCCTTGAACCGTCCAATCCAGATAACGCCCCTCCCACCCCATCTGGGAAGTGTCAGTGGTCAACATGGCATTTGGAGAAGGAAGAACGAAGGGGCATCCTTGAGTAATATCTGCAGAGTGAAGCCACCATAGTAGAAATGTTTTGCATACTTGGAAAAGGCTGATGAGAAGGCTTAGAGGCTTTTTATGTAAAGACCATTGAACTGCCAACATCCATTGTAAGATTTGCATATGAGGGCGTGCTGTGAGCAAAAGGGGTATTGTGGCTGCCATAGAACCAAGAGCTCTGAGAATCAAACTCTCTGGAGGATTTGGTATGGCCAGAATTTGTTTGACTCAAAGGCATCGGCTTGATACTCGATCCACAGTGAAATCAGCCCGAGAAGCTGTAGCCAGACGTGCCCATATGAAATGTATCACTTGAACCAGTTCCAACTGGGATTTCTCCAAGTTGAGAGTTATGCCAAGATATGGAGCCAGGTGCAAAAGATAATCCCAGGCCTGAATCAGATAGTGCATGGTTGGAGTAGTCAAAAGCCAGTTGTCCAGACGGGAATATCTGGAATTCCTGCAGCCTGAGATGAGCTTCAGTCACCTCCAAGCATTTGGTGAATACCCTGGGGACTGTAGTGAGACCAAGCGGGAGTGATCTGAACTGAAAATGACTGGCTCCAAGCCTGAAACAAAGATACCTTCTGGAGCATCTGTCCATCTTGATATGGCAGTACGCATCCTTTAGGTCTGTTGAGCACATCCAGTCATTCATCCTCAGTAGAGTAGGATGGATGAACCGTGACCATCCTGAACTTTCATGTTCTTTACTAATTTGTTTAGAGATGTCAGGTCCAGAATTGGTCTCAAGTCCCCTGTCTTATTTGGGCACCTGAAAGAACTTCAAGTAAACACTTGATCTGCCTTGATTTTGTGGGGGGGGGGGGCTCATGGATGACTCTCTTGCAGCTATTTTGCGACTTCTGTGGTTGCATCCTCCCTCTGATTGGGTGGAACATTGGGGAAGGGAATACCTTTATATTGGTGTGGCTTCCCAGGCTTTGAGATGCTAGGAAAAGTGCCCTCTGACTGCCTCCAGAGGAAGGCAGTTGGGCAGCCTTTCAGGAGTGCTGGAAGGGGTTGTCTGAGAAGGAATCTAGAGACCCTTGGTTCTGTGGACACCTTCAACTGTTTGGGTGTCATCTACCATTTTGGTTATTTCCCCCTCTGCCTCTGAGGGAAAATTCTTCTGCGAATCATGAAAAGGACCCCGAGATTTCTTGAGTCGCATCTTTTTTACTCCCATGCTGATTCCTGGACAAGGACTTTTGTGAAGTAGAAAAATGGATTCTGACTGCAGACAGGGTCTTCCCATCTTTCTCACTATCGGAGAATACGTCTAGAACAGAGGGCTCATACAAGGTTGGTCCACCAAGCAGTAGACACACACTCCCTGTGGGCATCAGATAAAGGGAATCGTGTGCCCCCAGGAAGTGCACTTCTAGAAACCTAAGGGCTTATCAGCCCTGTCTGATATAATTTCAGACTTGAAGAAAAACTTTTTTTTTTTTTGTTTTGGAAATTAAAGAGAAGGAAAGGAGGAAAAATGTCATGGTGGACAGAAACCTGATTACAATTTACCAAACTCTTACTACAAAACGAACTAAATAAGGTAGGGCGAGAGGATGAGAGACAATGTTTTATCAGTATTAAACTCACTGCGATAAAGCACTTAGTTGGAAGAGCTCAAGAGCACCGAAACGTCACTGCTTGTTTGAATGCCAAACGAGATCTGAGGTTCCAAATGTGTTGTCTGTTTTCATTCTTTATTAATCTCCCCCCTTTCCCCAATCCAAGACTTCGAGTTACCTGATGGATATGTTCATAGGAACCACAGTTCCTGTTTGAGCTGCTGTTGCTCTACTCTTTTCTTTGTCATAGATTGTTTTTGGTGGGTAGTAGATAGTGGCAGCAAACTCGATCTGAGGTTCCTTGGGGGAAACAGGCATTATGGGTGGGGAGGAGTAGCTCGAACTTTGAATCTCAAGCTAGTGAAGTGGCCAAGTCTGTTCCAAAAGTCAAACCGAGACCCACAGGTTAATGAAGAATGAAAATGGACAACACTGATGGAATGTTATGGTAAGAACATAATTACTACTTTTTTCCATTCTCCAGGATTGACAACACTTTGTTGATTTGTTCCCCTTTGGTTGAGATGCTGTCTTTCACGGGGAGCTTTGCCATGTTGCTTCTCAAGATTACCTCTCAGCTTTCCAGGATTTTGCAGATCACACGGATTTTTAACAGGTTGTTTTTGTTAATTTTCCTCAAACTTTCTGTTTTTTTCAAATCACGGTGGTGCAATGGTTAGCGTTGCTGCCTCAAAGCAAGATGTTCTCCAGTTCGATCCTCGGTTAGGGTGCTTTCTGTGTGGAGTCTGCATGTCCTCCCTGTGGTCACGTGGGTTTCCTCCCACATCCCAAAGACATGCTGTAGGTGGATTGGACACTCTAAATTGGCCCTAGGCGTGAGTGCGTGTGTGTGCCTTCTGCGGAAGGTTGGGCGCCGGGCTGGCAACTCAACACCATAAAAACTCCACTGCCAATCATGAGCGGACAGGTGATATGCTGTGGCGACCCCTAACCGGGAAAAAGCCGAAAGAAGAAGATTGATGACTGAAGTTAATAAATAATGACAGACATTTGAGCTGTAGACTTCATATCCTTCAAAAAAAACCCCATGCTAATGCAAAACCTGTTGTTATATCAACTTTCTAAGTTATTAAGAGCAATATTTATAATCTGTCCCTGATTTCAGGGCTTTGTCCAGAATTCTGGAACTAAGAAGTTGAGAGTTATTTTCCCTGGATTTCTCCATAGATGCAAAAAGAGTGTGGGTATGCAGTGGACCATTTGCAAAGATATGGTACTTGCTTTCTTGAGTAACATAACTTGTATGTATACCTCCCCCTCCCATAGTAACCAGACATCTCCATTCACTCTCCAGTCTCCACCTGGTATACTAAGCTGGGGTGTTCACCCTTGGAAAATGCAGCCAACACTCCTACTTGAGAAAGGTAAGTAGGCAGTGCATTGACACGCCTCCTTCGGTTGCATGCTTCTCTGTTGCGTGGGCCACTGATCAATCCAGGTTCATAGTTTGGTGCATTTCCCCTTATTTTATCTGGTCTGAAGCCTACAGCCTTCAGAACAGATTAGCAGTTAGGACTGCTTAAAAAAACTTATTTTTATTAGGATAATAAAGCCTTAAAGTATTTTATCTCCCTGACCAGCTCCTCTGCGACCTGGTATTCTAATCAAACTCTGGTCTCCCATGTTACAGCCCAGGTTGTATCCCCCTGTGCCACGGAGTAGATGTGTATATATCGATATTGTACTGTGTTAATGTTTTCAAGAGCAGAGTAATTCTCTGCACTCCGTGATTAAATTATGTTTTGTCAGTCATAGACATTTAAGGCTTCCACATTTTGTGTGCTTTTGTGTCCTGTTGCTTGAATGTCAGCAACCTTCTCTCAGCCCATTCATTCCCTTTTCACCAGCTTAGAGTTTACCAAAAAACAGCCATCTTTAAGATAACTGTTGGGGGGGGGGGGGGTTCCTTGTTATGTCCTTAAAATACTCTGCACTCAGCCATTGAACTTCCTCCCAGGAAGAAATGCAGTGAGAATGGTGAGTGTCTGTGTCTCGATTCCATGAGAGAGAGAGTGACAAATGTGCAAATGAAGTGAGCACATTGTACAAGTTTCTGTAATGTCCATCAGGAAAGCTAGTGTGCTTTGTGTGCTCCAGTCACACAGCTTGCCCCCCTTCCCTTGAGTAAGTCGAGTGGGCAACAGATCCCTTCATCCACCACTATATCTGACAGGTGCTGAGTAAGTAATCCAATGTGAGTTACCTGGGTTGCAGTTGGGGCTTTTTTACATATTGAATTAATGTACTCCTGTCAATTAGACCAGCTACTATCTCTCTCTAAGTGCATTAGATGTTTTACAGGAAACATTGAATAAAGGAAATGAGCTCCTTTCATGAAGAGTCACCAGTCACTTGACTCAACTTTCTGCCATTGTACAAGCTCATAGTTTGTTTTAGGAAATAGCCCATTTTAATATGCATTTTCTTGTTTTTGTTACTTTTTTCTCAAAAGAAAACAGTGGAAGTTCCACTTGATGCAGATTTTTGTCCTTGCAGTGCTGATGACTCCCTTTACCTTCATTGTAATATCTTTGTGACTGAATTGCTGTTTTTAAAACACTGTTAAAGGCAGTGCTTTGCTAGCTGTGCATTCAGCAAACCTTGTATTAGGACTGGTGCACTGTATAAATGAACTAATTAATACAGCAGTAGCTGTTAAGCATCCCTCCAGTAAAAGTGCAGGATGCGCGAGTCTCCATTTATATAACAGCTTTGTAATGCATTTTTAGTAAACCCACACGTCTAGCACATCTCAGATTGCAAAATCATTTCCGTACTTGTCTCAGTGGTGCTTGAACGGCACTTGCAGATTGTCATCATGTCACAACAAACCACCATGACTAACAGCTTTTATTTTGATTGTTAATTCCTTCTTTATTAAACCTCCTTTTCAAAGAAAAGGTGTTTAATTTGCAACATTATTTGACTTAGCTGTAGTACTTGGGATGCCCTGAGGGGGAGAGACTTGAAGCAATGGTTTCCTTGTTTAAGTCTAATGAAGATAGAAATACTGTAATAGACTCACATAACATCAGCTCGACTGTAACAAAAACCACTGAACTCAGGGAGTATTAAAAAAAATATCCAGGTACCTGCACAAGTGGTGTAGTGGGATAAAGCCCTGTCTGCGGCTCCTGACCTGGCACGGTGGTGGTGGGGATGGTGTGACATGATGGATGGAGATCAGACTGAGCTCTTACAAAACTCATAGTGAGGTAAGACTGCTGGGCATGTAGGAGGACTTGAACTGCAGCCACTCTTCATTGTCTTATCCATTTAAACTGACATTAGCATGCTGGAAGGGGCAGTATGGTTAGGGAGTGCTGAAGGTAAGGATTTTTGATTATCTGTTCCCTCTTCTGTACTCTACTAACAGTAGCATTTCTTATTACATTATAGATTTCTCCATTTGATGCTTCCATATTGGCATTTAATTTCTTCCCTTACTTTCCTTATTGCCTTGTGTTTTGTGGTAAGACTTTATCTGTTACAGCTGCACAGTAATATATTCTAGTTACTTCTGTTATATCACATGAATTTCTGTTAATAATCTTGATTACTGTGTTCATTTGTTTTATCAAAATTTGAACATTTTGGGTCTTATTGTCTTTCTGTAATCTGTTTCTTTCATGGGTTTTAATGTTTTTTTCCATCTTTATTAAATCAAGCAACTCTTCCCTTAGACCATCTTCTTCTAAACTAAGGGCATATTCTTTGTTCTCAATTTCCTTCGGGCATTCTACAGAAAGTTCCAGAACACCTTCCTGTGACATTCTCTTCAGCTGCACCCTGCATCATCCATTGCTGTTTCATATGGGAACTCACTGGCCTGTCACTCCATAACATTGAAGAGTTGCCACTGTTTCCTGTTCCTTCCTTTGCTGTGCAACTCCAAACAAACTTTTGTACTGGTTTCCTTCTGAAGGCTCCAGAGTATCCTCATGTGGCAAGTGATCATATGCTTCCCACGCCACCTGTTGCTCCTTTAATGTCAGGACTCATTGTTCCATCATGCTGTGATGTTACCAGAGTTGGATTTTCAACACTAAATCCTTCATTTTGCAGGTAATCCATAACTTCAGTTTGTTTCTTTAACGTCTCCATTGCTGATTCTCTTTTCTGCTTCCCCCTTTCTATTCTTATATTTTATATTGTGAAATTTTCCCCATCTGGGTGCCTTTGCCTGTATTACTCTTTAAATATCTTTGGAGCTGCTTTTTTGTATTGATTAGTTTGGCTTTCTCATTTACATAAATATTGCAGCATATTAAATATCTTTTTCTTTTCCGTGTCCGTATTTCTTCGGATGCCTCCTGCTCCACCTGTTTCTCCTTACTTTGCGGGATCATTGTTCCATCATGCTGTAAAGTTACCAGAGTTGAATTTTAACACTGAACAGTTCACTTTGCAGATATTCCATAACTTCAGCTTCTGTTTGTTTAACTTCTATTTTATTAACCTTCTGTTTTACGTTCCTCCTTTGTGAGTTTTTTTTTTTTTTGTAGTGTGAAATTTTCCATATTTGGGTGTCTTTGCCTGTATTTCTCTCTTCTATCTTTGGAGCATACCTCACAACCTCTTAGAGCAAGAAATGTGGACAAAGTCATAAATAATGGGGAACAAAGGCCCAAAAATGGGGACAATTTTTAAATATTGCTTTTACAAACTTAGAAAGTTGATAGAATAACAGGTGTTGTGTTAGCATGAATTTTCTGAAGGGTATGAAGTCTGAAACTCAAATGCCTGCCATTATTTTCTGACTTAAGTCTTTAATGACTTGCCATTGATTTGCCAGAACACCACAACTTTATGAAAAACAGACCAAAAATATGAGGCATAAATCTTGACATTCTGCAAAAATCTGTATAGTTGAAAGGTATGCTTTGAAGCTGCTTTTTTGTATTGATTAGTTTGGCTTTTTTCTTTGCATAAATATTGTACCAGTTCAGATTTCTTTCTTAAGTCCAAGTTTCTTTTTCATACCTTTCAAAAATTTCTAGGTTTTGTTTTTTTTTTATGTTTTTGCACTTCATCAGTCACTATGAATAGCCTTCCAGTCGTCTAGCCCTTATTTAAAACTAGATAGTGTGCTTTACTACTAAATGTGGAGGAGTTTGGTACAGAGAATGGGTAGGCGCTGTGCGACAAATCTGACTTGTTAGTCTTATTGATTTGTTGAAGTAGATGTAGGGCTGCACTCCTAGTGTTAGCTGGACTGATTGGTTTATTGAGGTATAAGAGTTTTTGAACTACTGGATCCCGTATAGCCCTTTAAGCAAGGAAAAAAATCATGCCCAAAGAGTATATATTAATGTGAATACAGGAACAATGCCTCCAGTCTTTCCTGGTAGTTTAAATTTAGCCCGTGATCTTTTTAGTTACATACTTCTGGGATGTTTACAGCACTTTAATCAGACTGTCCTCCCACCCACTATTTCTGACAGTCTGCTTCCACAAATTTCCCTAACTTTATCAATGTCACTTCCATTTGCAAAATCAGTTGCTTTACTATTTGTAGATATCTTCCGTCTCTTCTACTCCAGCATATCTGTAACTGTCCATAAAATAGGCATATTAAATAGCGTTAACTAATACTTTTGTTTTCTCAAACTGTTGTATAATCTTGTGTGAATTCTGTTTTTATTTTCCAGTGCCTATTTTCCAATGTGTACATTCAACTCTCTTAATAAGATTGTTTCTTTTTCACACTAATTATTGCATGTATTAATTTCGACATTGTTATGCTGATGCAGTTGAATATGTACTGAATCTTGTACATGTTTTAGATCTACCTCTATAACACCCAGTTGTGCTTTGTAATATAATGTATACATGCTGCTTTTACTGTGCAATTGTATTTCACTCGGCAGACTGTTTCTGTTTAATTCTACACCGAGTACGTTGTATTGTATTCCATTAGTTTTTCTCCCTGGCCGTCTGCTGAAATGCTCAGTTGGAATTTTCAAGTAAAATGTAAATAAATGTGCTGTGAACCACATAGCACACCACATTTGCTCAGTATCCTGTGTTCATCTTAATGTAGATAAACTACATGGCTCATATTGTAATGTTCCAGAGGGAGTTAGCACCAGAATCAGGCACTGCACTATAAGAGTTGACAGAAAAAAATACAAAAACTACTTTTACATGACTGCCTTTGATTCTTTATGTAATAATTCCGTGCACCACATGCACAGATTAGCAGATGGAGCTGTGAGAGTGTCAGGTCATGGCATTAGACACACTACACTGTAGGTGCCATCCGTGGTTCAATCTCAATGAATTTGCTGCTCAATTACAAACCTTACAGGTCACACACACATTTTTTGTTTAAGTATCACAACCCAGCATTACGTAAATTGCTTTGTTCCTGCCTCCCTTAAACCTCACTTCTCCTCCAAAACATTTACTATATTCCCACAATTTCAATTTTTTTCTATGTAAGTTGCCCCAACCCTTTTCTACCGATTCCACTTCCAGTTTTTTTTGTCTTTGTTACAACAGTCAGTACTTTAAATACAGTTGGTATAGATTTTAATTTCCATTTTTCAGTAATTACTTCTTTTGGCAGCCACAAGAATTAAATTTAACAAGGCTTTACTTTGTCTAAGTAATTCAGATCCTGTATTCCAGCTAAAAAAAAATTGTCCTTTCTTACACCCATTTCCTCACCCAATATTTCTGGCAGAGTACTCCGTAGGAAGTTTATAAAGTATTCTCACTCATTACACTCCCAAAACATATGTTCCCAGTTACCTCTTTCTTACCCGTCATACCTCTAACATTTGACGTCTACCTGAAGAAAATACTTTGGACTCTGTTTGGAGCATAAAAATACCTATGTAAACACTTTCAAGGAAAAATCCTAAATCTTGTAGATTTTGTTGCATATTTGGGAACCATACATATTCCTGTCTTTGTTTTCTTGGGAATTGCGTATCTAGTCTCTTTTGCCAGTCTTTTCTAACCTCCTTTGATTCCAGTAGTTATAGTGCAATATTTTATATGTCCTACTAATTATCCTTTTTTAGCAGCAGCTTCTGTTCCAGATTCAACTAAAAACTCTCCCAGAGTAGGCCTTTCATTTAGGATTCGCCTATCCATTTCTGTTTGCTTATACTCTGATATAATTCCCTGACAGTGAAGGCAGTTTCTAGCCTCCAGTCCAAATGTCTATTTGGCTTCTTCCCACTTTTCCAATTCTAGTTATTTGCTCCTAATACCTTGGTTCCTTTGACAGTTTTCTCCAGTAAATATTAGCCCCCTCTTGCCTAGTCTGTGTACCCATAATTGCAGTCATCCCTGTCAGCAAAATCTCCTTTCTTCATTCATGTTGGCTTAGTTCTTAGAATACTGTTTGGTCCTTTATAAATATAATATTCTGTATGGCTGTTAGCCTACTTAAGAATCTTCATCCAAAATCCCACTCTGTTCTTATTTCTTGAATTTCTCCATGCTTCATCATCCCTTTCCACTTTGAATTATAGCTTTCTGCTTGTGTTATGTGTGTGACCCTTAAATGCTCTAAAATATCCCTTCAAATCAGGTTATCCTAAATCACCTTGTTGTTTTGGAATTCTCAACATATCCCACTTGACCCTTGCCCTCTTCCCCTCCCATATACATTTCTTCAACTCTTTTTGTTAATTATTGCCCACATCTTCTTTGCTGGTTGGTAAAAATATGCTTGACCTATATATAAAACTAAACAGACTAAAACATTTCACTGCTTGTGTCTTGCTATCTATATCCACAAATAAGAGCTTCCAGTTTCTCAGGTTTTGTATTTTTTTGTTTAGTCTCTACCCACGTATCCGTGGCTGCCATAACAGAAGCCGTTTAATCCATACTCCTAAATATTTATTTTCATCATGTCCCCATAAATGTGGGTATTGCTGAATGAATTCATGTGTGGGTACATAGTTTACAGCTATAACCTTTTCGTTTCACAATCACTGGTATGTCCTTTTTTTTTCTCCTTGCCAATGGTTCTAAATACAAAATGTAAAGAGGATACCCATGCCTGGTTCATCTGTTCAGACACAACTTGTTAGAGAGGAACCCACCTACTCTGATTTTTGCCTCCAGTCCCTTGTGTATCTTCCTAATTTACCCTGTTGTAAGAGGAAATGCAAATGCTTCCATTGCCCTACTCATACAATCCCAGCTTACTCTGGCAAATGCTTTCTGTGCATCAAGACCCACCAACAACTGCAGTATTTTGTTATTCTGCTTTTCTGCAGATAATCATTCTTCTATTAATGTCAAATGTCTGCTTCCCCTCCAGAAAACTACATAAGATCCATATCAAGTTTGGCAACATCTTTGCAATCCATCTAGCTGTTGTACAAATAAACCTGTTATAATCATGGTTTAAAATTGAAATGGGTCTATATAAAGCTGGATCTGATGGGTCTTTGCTGCCTTTAGATATTACAGCCACTACAGCTTTCTTGCAGGATGTTGGTGCTTCCCCTCCCTTTAAAAAATACTGTTGAACAAAACTTTCAAGATGATCATTACTTTTTTCCCTCCTAGTTTCTACACTTCCAGAAGAATACAATCTATTCCTGGAGACTTCCCTGCAGACTGATTATACGTCACTATTTTTATCTCATCTCCTCCTGTCTTCACTGCTATTTGTTGATCCTCCTCTGTTTTTAACCTTGGCATACTCGAGTCCTCCATCAGTATTTTCATTTGAGCTCTTTCTTGATTTCTGCATTTCTCTGCTTTTATACAATTTTTTTATAAAATTTCTGAAATATCTCTAATATCTGTATGGGATCATTGGCTATTTTTCTTGTTTTAGGCTCCCCAAGTTTGGCAGCAGCCTTTTCTTCTTTCTGTTGCCGAAAGTTTTTGTGCTCAAGCGTTATTAAACAGTTGCTTTAACAGTCTTTCTAAACTCATGCATATTGTCCAGATACTGTCGTAATTTCTCTTTAGCACTCTGTAGTTCCACCTCCTCTTATGTGAGATTTTCCTTATTCTGCAATACTTCAACCTTTGTCAGCCTCTCTAAATAATTCCTGTTGCTTCTTAACCATATCTTCTTTCTTTATTTCTTCCCTATTTTTAAAATCTGCTCTCATTTTATCCCACTCACTAGCTATACCTTCTAATGAAACTTCTATCTTCCCTTATAACTCTTGAGTAATTTCTACTATCCATTCCTTAAATTCCTCTCTAACAGGTAGATGGGGAAGCATCAGTGTCTCATTTTTACCTTATTACCCTGTATTTTATCTTTCTTGTTACTGGTGCATGATCTGAAATAATTATTGTATGTTTGTCGAAGCTTTCAATTAAATGATATGTTCCTGTGAAATATAATTTTTCTGTGGTGGAGACCAGTTATTGTACCTTGCGGAATAATGTATACATTTTCTGCGTTACTACTGTTGAATTCACATCTTCCATACCAAATATTTTCATACATTTATTCAGAAATCTACACTGTTATATTTTGTCTTCTAGGTCCCAGAGATGCATCCTTACTGTTGCAAGTAAAGTTTCAGTCCTCACCTATAAGAAGTATTCCCTGCTGACAGCTGATTATTTTTCCCTCCTGAAATCCTTTCTTTTACCAAATTTGCATGCTCACTTCTTCAGAAATGTGGCTCCTGTAGCATTGCTATTTTCACTGTGCATTTCTTAATGTAAACCAGTATTTATACCTTTTGGGCTATACCTCAGAGTCCATTCACATTCCAAATTAATACGGATACTGTAGCCATTATGCTGAGAAGTTATTCCCACCTATTTTATATGACAATTATTTTAAAAACTTCTGTTCCCAGCATTTCTGTTACATGAACCCACTAATGTTTGAAAGGTTGATTTTTATACAGTTGATATCTCCATTCGAACCTTTCACATTTTACAAGAATGTTTGATACTTACGAGACTTTTGTTGTGATGAAAACCCTTGTAGAAAACAAACCTGCATCTAGAGTACTTCTATCAATTAAAAACATGCACAAAGCTATGTACATTTTCAAGTGAATTTTAACCCTCCCAATAGGAACATCTGTCCCAAATTGACAGCTGCACCCAGAGTTATTACCTAACCTAAAATTAAGTTTATCCATGCTAAGGCCCATGCTATAGCATATGCTCCTACTTCCATTAATTGCTGTCTGTTCTTGTCTTATCTATATTCCCTTCCAGATGTGGAAAACAGAGTGTATGCTTTCAGAAAACATTAAATGTTAGCTTTAAGAAAAAGTATTTATTTGCAGTTTGTTTGCCAGGATAGTCCATTGGCCCACAAATAGCCCATTTTCAATAGAGTCCTGGAGAGAAAAGTTCCAGAAAAATGCAAATACATAGTACACATTGCACATATACATTACAGATTATCTCATAGGAATACAAAGTAAATATGACAAGAAAAGGATAATGATAGAATACATCAGTATAGTTCATTAAACAGCAATAAAAAACACTTTTGTAAAAAAAAAAAAAAAAAAAAAAAAATAGCAGTATTGGGCAACTGTTAAGTATTTGTCAAATAGTTCAATACAGCTGTGGAACTATAGGAGGCAGTGTTGGTGTATTTAGTTCTAGGAGAGTAGGAAGTACACTGGATAGCTTTAAAATAAATCACTGCATCTGCTGGAACCGTGCATAATTTAAATATTTGGGTACCAAGAAAGCTGCTATCTCTTACTCACTTCCAATGTTTTCAAACATTATTTTTTTTTTATTAATCTGCTTGCCCTTGTGCTTTTAATTTTATAATTCTGTCAGCAATCAATGCCCAGAACTCGTGAGATTTATTGCGTTTATCTGTTGTCTACTTGTCTGCAAGGAAACGTAAGAGCAGAATGTATAGCTACTCTCCGTTGCAGATTTCTCAACTTACACTGTAAATTTATTTGCTAAAGGAAAACTTGTCACATTTACAGTGTTATCTAATTTTTAAAAATCCCTACATGTTTGCACACAAAAATTTATAAGATTAAGCTAAGGGCATTAATCCTGACATTCACCTGTGCAAAAGTAAGAGAAAACATCTCAATTGTACATGTATTATAATCCGTGCACTTTTACACCCCATCCTGGCAACCCAGTATTATAGAATGTCAACTTCAACATGCTTTTGTCCAGTCTTTCTTTTCATTTTACATTGTAAAGCCTACATTTCTTAAAACTCGAAAAGAAAAAAAATTATACTGAAGTATCTTTATCACATACAAAAATATCACTGAAAATACTTTACTGTACATCATGCATCTTATATCATGAGATGTTTTTTTACAAATATTGCAAAAAACAAATGATGCTTTGTACAGTTCTTTTTCCCCTTTGTGGTCTTTCAAACTTTAATGCCATGAGGTATGGTCAGTCCCACAAAAAGTTTAACAAATTCAATAAATCTTCCCTTTTTCTTATAAAACTATATATGTGAAGTTGTTCAATCTCGCTGTTTGTTCTTACACATGGGTTCAGAGCCGAGGCATCGGCTCCGAGTTGGCTGCTTTCCAAGCTCCAGATCTCTGAGAAGCTCAAGACACAGTCCCTATCTCATGATGCTTTGCTGCCAAACCTCATATCTAGTTTGCCGCTGCAACCGATCATACAATCTTCAGAGGAAGCTCGGGACAGTATCTTTTTTCTTATACATTTGGATTTTTAGAATTATAACTATCAGGGATCTGATACCTAGTGAGGCTTCACATATTCCTTTTCTTTTTTGTGGTTTAGAGTAGGTATCTAAGTTTGTATTTTGTCCTTTAGTTCGGAGCGGTTTGCTCCTAGGCCTTTAGCCTTCGTGATTTACTCTACTTGACAGGGCGCTGTCAAATTTAATACCCTATCCCCTTATATTCTGTAATTCCTGTATTGAGCGTTTGTTTTTTTCTTTATCATATCCCTTTTCTGTAGTTATTACAGTTCAGGGATCTGAAATTTCTAAGCTGTTTTTGTGGTGCTACGACTGGACAATTTTCATAATGTCAGAGAAGCAAAATTCTGGGTTTAAAAAGTGTGACTGTGGACAAAAGATGTCCATCATAGATAATCATATTTCTTGTGTTTATTGTTTGTGTCCGCTACATTTACAGGAGGATTGCTCTATCTGCCATTCCTTCAGTGGCAGGGTGTTAGAGAGGAGAAGGAAATTGGTAGATAGAGGACTGTTGAAATTGGACTTCCAGGATACATTGGATAAGTCTGACCAGACCTCCAAGTCCTCGAAGGGGTCGAAGTCGTCTAAGGTGTCTTCGGAGCACAAGTCTTCACCTCCGAGCACCTTTGGTAAGACTTGGTCGCCGGCTCCACAGCCTTCGGAGCCGTGCACCGAGATCTTACCTCGGAGCAAAGTCATTGTGTTGGAGCCAGTGTCGGAGGTTTTGAAGTCTCCGATCCTTAAGTCAGTGGCTTCTTTGGCTCCTTCGACCCATTCTTCCGGTACCCTTTCTGACATCGATGTGGACCATTGTGTTCCAGTGCTCTTGGCTCCTTCGACCTTGACTTCTTCGGTTCCAATCGAAGAGTCTCTGAGCTGACACTGTCTCGCTGGTTCCCGGGGGGGGGGGGGCGAACCGACGCTTTGGTTCCGACTCTCACTCTCGGGGCTTCGGCGCAGATGGGCCCGGTTCCATCCTCTGGTTTTTGGAGCCCATTGTCTCGGCCCCTGAAGAGGCTGCCGCCTTCTTCAGAACCGGCGGATTCCTCAGGTCGGGAAACTGATGCCATCGATGCCATGAGGAAGGCCATGTCTGCTAAGACCCTTACTACTTAGGATCCTTTCTCTTCCTTCCCTAAAGGGCCGCGCTCTATCTCTACACCACAGGTTCCCACTAAACGTCGAGACCCAGAGCCGCAGGTAACCCCATTGGGTGACCCCTGCTTGACTGAGACTTCACCAGATGCACCCACTGATGAAGTCCCCAGGAAAAGATTGTGTAAGAGGAGGCATTTAGATTCCCCTGAGGAATCCTTAACATCAGACACCGACTTGGAGGAATCAGAAGGGTCCCCACGGTCCTCCTCTGAGGATGTCTCGTTTGCAGACATCCTTGAAATACTAAGTCAGAGGGGTGACTGGCAGTTCCTTACCCCCTACTGAGGATGAGTCTGTGCTCCTGAAGGCCTTTGGGTCTCAACCCTCCACCTACTGGGTTACTCTGCCTTTCGATGAATTAATGGACTTGATTGCTCGAAAGGCGTGGGAGTCTCCTCTTTCTATGTACCAGTCCCTCTGAGGCCCAACAAATTTATCACCTGCCCTCAGGATAAGTCTTTTCTTACAAAAGGAGTTCCCGTTGATGCCATGGTGGTGGCAGTGGCCACCAAGAAAGAGATGTCAGACACCTCTTCCTTTGTCCATCCTCTTAACAGAGATTCCAGGACGATGGACAGATATGGGAAACGCATCTTTAGTTCTGCGACATTTGCAGTGAGATCGCTTAACTATTTAACCCATTTTACCCGTCTTCAATGAGATCTCCTTAAAGAGCTTGGAGATGCTCTCACAGGTGATGCTGTCTCCCAGAAAGTGACGGCACAGCTTAACACCCTTTAATTCCATTGTAAACTCGTCCATGAGGCTTATTTCTTATGCAGCCGAGGGATCGTGCCGGGCAGTGGGTTCAGCAATAGCTCTGTGGAGACAATCCTGGATGCGCTTATGCTCCTTTGCGGAAGCCTTCAAGTCTTCCTTTGTAAATACCCCATTTGATGGCTCTTCCTTGTTTGGGCCCAAAGTCAAGGAGACACTCACTAGGTGTGAGCAGGAAGGAAAGACTCTGTTTGCCGTAGGAGTCCATTTTTCCACCCCCACTAGACCATACCTCAAAGGGCAGAAAGGTGGAAAAATGTGGTTTCGAAAGTCCCAAGGAGCTTTCCAAAACACATGTAGTGAAACCCCCTCCAGGTGCAGAGGAGGGGGGCATAATGGTAGAATCTGCCCAGGCAGCAGAGGGGGGTCCATAGAACCAGGGTGACAGGGAGCAGTTCCCTGGCAAACCCTATCAGCGCTCCTGAGAGGAGGCCCGACCGTCCTACTCTGGAGGCAGTCGGGGGTCGCTTAGCTTTATACCCAGACGCCTGGCTAGGAATTACATCAGATTCCTGGGTAAAAAGCATAATCCCCAGAGGGTACATCATTCCCTTTTCAGAATTCCCTTCCATTCAGACAAGATTCCCAGATGTTCCACCCAGTCTGCGAAATCTAGCATCCGTAGAAATTCAGAGGCTGCTGGAAAAAAAAGTCATCCAGCCAGTCCCGGCTGACCAGATAGGATCCGGAACTTACTCCAGGTTCTTTTTAGTTCCAAAGAAAACAGGGGACTGGAGGCCCATCTTAGACCTCAGCAAACTCAAATCCTTTGTCAAAAAGGAAAAGTTCCGGATGGTCACGCTTCAGTTGATGATCCCATTTCTCGAAACGGGCGATTGGATGTGCTCGATAGATCTCAAGGATGCGTACTACCACATAAAAATGGCCAGGCCATCCAGAGATCACTTGCATTTCCGGCTGGGGGCCAGTCACTACCAATCCCGAGCTCTGCCCTTTGGTCTCACCACAGCCCCCAGAGTGTTCACCAAATGCATGGCAGTAGTCATGGCTCACCTGAGACGTTTAGGATTCCGGGTGTTTCCATATCTCGACAACTGGCTCCTCACCGCCACCACCAGGCATTAACTGATTCAAGCCAGGGATTTACACTATCAACCTATGCTCCCAGTTGGGCATGACCTTAAATTTCGAAAAATCTGCTTTATCGCCGTTGCAGCATATTTCCTTTATAGGAGCAGATTTAGACACCACCACTGCTCTGGTCAAATTGCCTCAAGGAAGAGTAATCTCTTTAAGAAACCAAGTGTTCCTTTAATTAATGGAAAAAAAGGTCCCTGCATTCCAAGTTCTGAAACTGTTAGGCATCATGGCAGCGACTCTCATAGCGGTTCCTCTGGGGTGTATGCTCATGAGGATACTACAATGGTTACTCTTAATGCAGTGGTCTTAGCAACAACTTCCAATGTCACATAAGATTCTGCTTACGAATACTTGCAAAAAGGACCTCCTTTGGTGGTGGAACAGCCATCAAGTGACTGTAGGTAGTCCGTTTGTACTTCCCCCTCCCACAGCCACAGTAACCACAGATGCTTCCCTGATAGGGTGGGGGGCTGTATCAGGGAAGAACTGTCCAAGGTACTTGGTCAGAAATGAAATCCAGCTTGCACATCAATGTCTTAGAGTTGAGAGCGGTGTTCCTAGCATTGCAACACTTTCACGACTCTCTACCACGAGAGACTATTGCATTACAGACAGACAACATGTCGGTGGTCTGGTATATCAACAAGCAAGGGGGGAACCAGATCTTACCCCTTATGTTGAGAGGCCCTGAGAATTTGGCAGTGAGCTGCATCCACCGGTCGCTTCCTGATAGCAATGCACATCCCGGGGTCGTCCATCGTGATAAATCGCGGACAAGTTGAGCAGAGCCATCTGCTACTCCACGAGTGGTCCCTCAAGGAATAAGTGGCAGAAAGGATATTCTGCAGATGGGGCCAGCCTTGCTCAGACTTATTTGCATCTCCGATGAATGCCAAATGCAGAAGCTACTTTGCCCTGTACCCTCCACCAGGGGACGTCCCAAGGGACGCACTCGTACACGATTGGTCCTCAGGTCTCCTATATGCCTCTTCCGCTCATCCCCAAATTTTTGCAGAAAGCCAAAAAAAGAAAAAAAGGGACTGTTATCATGATAGCCCCTTTTTGACCTCGGCAGATTTGGTTCCCCTTCCTTCAATTATATCAAGTGGAAGAACCTTGGGTCCTGGACCCAGTGTCAGACCTTCTGACTCCATCGGGAGTCCTTCACCCCTCTGTTGCATCCCTCAGACTGACAGCTTGGCTGCTCCACTTCCCAATCTAGCCAGGTCTCATGATTTATCCCCTGCAGTTCAGCATATTCTGGTTTCCTCTCATAAAGTCTCCACCAGGAGGCTTTATAACAGTAAATTGAAACGATTCAGTCATCGGGCTTCTCAGCATGGAATTGATCCCTTTACCGCCCCTATTCATAGCATTCTTGAGTTTTTGACTTCACTTTTCCACGATGGAGCGGCAGCTGCTACTATAAGGGTTCAACTGGCTGCCATATCTAACTTCCATGTGGGATGCGGAGCTTCTAACAGTATGTCCCACAGATTATGCAAGGCCTTTTTGAAAGGGATTCATCACCTTAGACCCCCTATTAGACACCCGATCACTCCTTGGAATCTAAATTTGGTGCTGTCCCAACTCATGCTTCCCCCTTTTGAGCCGGCATCTTCTTGTCTGTTGAAGTTCCTTTCTTGGAAGACAATTTTCTTAGTGGCCATTACTTCAGCGCGTAGGGTTTCTGAACTTCAGGTGCTATCTATTAGGCCCCCATATTTGGCCTTTCATCCCGATAGGCTGTCTCTAAGAACTAACCCATCCTTTCTTCCGAAAGTCTGTTCTGAAGCAAATCTGAACCAGTCCATTGAACTTCTCAACTTTTTCAGACATCATACCACTAAATTGGAATACATGTTGCATAAGCTTGATGTTCACAGACAATTGAGATTTTATTTGGACAGAACAAAAGAATTCTGGAAAACAGATCAACTATGTGTGTCCCATGCAGAAAATAAGAAGGGCCTTTCGGTATCCAAAGTTATGTTGTCCAAATGGCTTTCTGATTGTATAAAGTTTGTATATTTTTCATCCCAGCAACCTTTAGAGAGTGAAGTGAAAGCTCATTCTACCAGGGCTGTTTCTCCGTCCTTGGCTCACACAGCTCGTTTACCTCTGGATATCATTTGCGCAGCAGCTCACTCTGGAACAAAATCCCAATCCATGTTGGGCAGAGCCCCTCACTGACCCTCTTCAAGAGAAATCTTGACGAATGGATGGGAGATTGTACGTTTACCCCTGGGATCTCTTATGTGTCGCTGCTTGACAGAGGTACAGTAAACAAACCTTAAAAGGGCTACCTTCTGTGACCTACTATACAAAGGCACAGTCGACTAATCTAAAAGGTGGCGAAAGCCAAACATACTCTGGCTAGGCTTATAAATGCTCTAGGGCAGATAACCTAGTATCAACCTATGAACCTATAAGCTACTTGGTCCAAACCTCATACGTTTATTACTCATTACAAAGTGGACAGGGCTTCCTTTGGTTCCACTGCTCTCAGGAATGTACTCACTTGAGGTTCCCAGGATTAGGGTGCTTGGGACGCTACCCACGTCTAAGAACAAACTGCGAGATTGAATAACTTCACATAAAGAAGTTATGTTCTTAACATAATGTTCCATGTGAGTTGTTCTTCTCGCCTTTGTTCTTACACTCCCTTCCACCTTCCCCCTCCAGATTCTGGAAGAATGGGTATCACTGGTGGTCTGGTTACTCTTGTCAATATCCTCTTATCGACCAGTTATCCTTTAACTAATTGTAAATAGTTATTTGTTGTATTGAGTTTTTTATTGCTGTTCCTTTCTGGGTTCAGCAAACTAGATCTGGAGTTTGGCAGCAGAGCATCATGGGATAGGGACTGTGTCTCGAGCTTCTCCGAGATCTGGAGCTTGGAAAGCGGCCGACTTGGAGCCGATGTCTCGACTCCGAACCCATGTGTAAGAACAAAGGCGAGAAGAACAGCTCACATGGAACGTTTATGTTAAGAACATAACTTCTTTTTCACAAAAGTGATTGATGCTTTATACTCTTACATTTATTCACTAATGTCAGTGTTGCTGGTGGTCTTTGTGTTCATCTCCATCTCCCAAACCCAGACTCCGGTTCAAGTTCAACGTACTCACAGTTCTAGTCAGCTCCTGCATTTATTTTTTCTTGTGTCTCAAGCATTTTCCTTTGAAAAGTTTGGACTTACAAATAAAGCAACAATAAAACATTTCACTGGCAAAGTCTCTTTTTAAGCTTTATTATTAGAAGAATGAGAAGCAGAGTCCACTTCTGTTTGCGACTCACGTTTTGTTGGAGAAACTGTTATATTTCCACCTTAGCCTGTTCTGCATCAAAAAGTGACTTTGATCCACCAGGGAAAAAAATATTCCGAAGACAGCTGGGTACAGCAGCCTGAATCTCAGAACTGTCTCTTAACATTCCATGATTGCTAGGATAAATTTGCTTCTCCTTTGCTTGGTGTTCAGTGAACAGTCATTTTCCACACCCCTCGACTGTCTACAATTTGTAATACTTTGCCCTTCTGATGCAGTTTTGTCAGGATCAGTTCTGTCTACTGATATTATTGTATCTTTGCTAATACAAGTCTTATCTGCTTTCTCATGGCCAGGTTTGGAGTATTTACATGATGCGCCCTTTCAGTTAACAAATCCTACTGTGGAGTAGCAGTCAGTTTGCTTATTTGCACTTTTAAAAAGTACAGTCTGATGTCCTTCCATGTTACTGCTGCACTATTCCTAACGTAAGTGATCTCCTGCCAAGGGTAGTCCAATGACTGGCAAAGTATAGCCAAGCCTTTAATCTGCTGAATGTCGGTCTGAACACCTTCTTCTGTGCTGGTTACTGATATATTTTTCAGATAAGTGCCCAGTCGGGGTTCTTCCTTATCTCCTTTATTTCTAGTGTTGGTTTCATGTCCTTCAGAAAGGGAAAATGTCAGTGTGGGAGGCAGATTCCCCATAAAGATCATCCTAGCCAGTGTCTCTCTTGCCTGGGTGCTTCCCACAACCATATGCAGTGTTCTGTCTGCTATGCGTTTGTCCCCAGGACCCTTCATAGTTGCTTCTCCTCTTTGTTCATTTACCTTGAAAACTAGTGTCTCAAGCTGTTGGCTCAGGATGCTGTGCTGGAGTCTTCCTATTTTGAGGGTCAGCTGTCGGCCAAGAAAAAGGCCAAAAAACTCAGG
This sequence comes from Protopterus annectens, assembly GCF_019279795.1. Taxonomy (NCBI): domain Eukaryota; kingdom Metazoa; phylum Chordata; order Ceratodontiformes; family Protopteridae; genus Protopterus; species Protopterus annectens. Next base: position 476,583,076 of record NC_056743.1, read on the forward strand.
TCTGATATGGCTGCTGTCCAACCTCCCCAGAGGTTTCTGTCGATGCTTGTGAAAGCCTAGAGGATTGTCTAGTCATTGGTTTGGATTCCTTTGTTGCAACCCTGTCAGAGGCCAGTATGGATGCAGTTTTTCGCAAGTCCTAAGATTTGAGGGGGGGGGGTCTTGGCTGGTTATATCCGAGGGACCTAGGGGGATTCTGCAGATCTTAGTGAGGGAGGAGATCCCTACAATGCTTATATAGCCTAGGGAACAGGATTTAGGAGAAGAGTTGTTATTCTCCTGTTATCCCTTCTGTAAAATAGTCTGTGTATGTTGTACCTTTAAGAAGCATTTCAAGGTCAGCATGTGCATATAAATAGCCAGTACGTGCTAGCCTCAGTGCCATTTTGTGAGTGCAGCCAGAGAATGAGCATGTACGAGTGTGATAGATTGTTTGTTTATAAGTGTATAATCTAACTTGGTTGTTAAGCCTCAATCCTGATGTGTTTGTACGTAGTAAAGCTGCTTGAATAGAACCCACAAAGACTTGCCTGTTTTATCCTGACTAGACGAGTGACATGGTGTCAGAACCGGGATTCCAGAGACTGCTTTTCAGAGCTACGAGGTGCAGAGTTAACAGTGAAGGTAAACTAAAAGAAACTGGCACAGAAAAAGGGCCAGAAATGAACCAAAGGTAATGAAAACTTGCATGAATTATTTAGATTGTAAAAACGATAAAAAGGCGCATGCAAGGGCACAAACAGTATTGTTAAACAAGCGAGGGGCATAAAAGCTTTATTAATTAAACAAAATGTTTAAAATTAAGATATTTGATAAAACGATTATCAGAAAAGCACATAAGGGGTTCGGAATTGCAAAACGTGCATGTTTAGAGTAAAACGAGCACAAGAAAAGTATAATGGGCATGGAAAAAGATTAAATGAGCAAAACTAATAAAACAAAGGGCAAAAAAGGGCACATTAAGCATAAATAAAGTAAGGCAAGTGCATGTTTTTTGGCAAAGTTCTGTGTTTTGGCATAACTACTACTTCACATTGTATTCAGGGCGTAACTAGAGTTATTCGAAGTATCTCAAAGTATGTAAAAGTGCTTACGATGTGTGCTTATTACTGTGTATTTATTCTGAAGACTTTGTGTGCAATCAAAGTCAAAATACAGCCATTTGGAAAAGTTTCTTGTACTGGGTTTATCTGTTTGCAAAGTGTTGCCATTACAGAGTGTTTATTGCACTGGAAAGTTATTTACAAATTATAGCCATTTTGAGGAAGTTTCATTGTGCAGTGTACTGTTTATTCGCAAAGTGCAATTACTTTGAAATGTTTCTTACTTCAAGCTTCTTCTGCCCAGTTTATTCTCACAGTGCAGTTATTTTGAAATGTTTCTTACACTGATCAGATGTGGTTTCTTACAGTACAGTGATTTCAAGAGTATTACAGTGCCCGAGAGACTTACTTTGCAAAAAATTATTCAGAGGCTTCTTGTGCTGTTGGGCATAGTTAGAAATGCTGGCATACATTTCTGGCATGTGTATATGTGTGTATGTTCGTGCATACTTCCAAAAGCCTTCACTTGTATGTGTTAATATGACAGACTTATTTCAAAAACCTTTAACACGTATATTTGATCAGAATATTGCAGAGAACTGGAGAATGATCAAGAGTATATTTTTATACAAGCAGCTTATTCTGACAAGGATGCACAAACCAGGACATTCATTTTGCTAAATCTAGCTGGGTCAGAGGCCATTGAACGAAAACGTTCATTTGTGTATGCATCAACAGTATGAGGGAGAAGGTGAAAACAGTCATTGTTAGGCTGATTCAAGGGAAGATCCCAAGTGTTTGAAGCGCAAATTCAGGGAAATGTATAACCCCCCAGACAAATATTACATTAGAGAGGCATTTGTTTTGCAGAAGAGATAAAAAACCTGGGGAAACTTTTAAAGCTTATATAACTGACCTGAGAAACAAAGCTAAAATGTGTTGGTTTGGTGACGTAAAAGATGAGCTCAATAAGGACAGGCTCGTGTGTTGTATTAATAGTGCTGCAGTGAGAAAGATTTTGCTTTGTGACAATGATTTATCACTAAGCAAAGCTATTGAGATTTGTCAAATCCATGAAGTTACAGAAAGGCACACAAGTATGCTTGCAGCTGATAAGAACATGGCTTCAGCAGGCCCCAGAGCAAATGTAGACAGCATGCAACACGTGGCTACCAGAAGCAGGCCTAACTAAGCACATGGCAGTTGCCACCCCTACAGGTTCACCTGGGAAACCACATAGTTTTCCAGCAAGTTCTAAGAAAAGGACATGCAGTGCAGTGCAAGGGTGAGTTAGCTAAACCAAAGTCCAGCTTTATTATTGACTGTCACAGTTGTGGTGCCAGTCATGAGTCCAGAAGAGATCAATTAAGGACTCAAACATACGATAGAACAGGTCAGTTAAGGTTAATCATATGTGAACTGAGGGGGTTGAGCTACGAACTAAACCTCCTATTTAAGGGGTAAAACAAAACATTTCAGAGCTTTACTAGAAAGGCTCACCCAGACTCTGCTACACTTTGCTGTGAGAGAAAGGTTAGTTTGTTTTTTATTTGTTGTATTTTGTATTACTTTATTGCCTTTTTCTATTTTGAATACTGTGATTTGTTTTCTTTACCTTGTGTTTTATTTGTTTTCTGCTTTTTTAACTGCATATTAAAACTTGAAAAGAGACCACAGCTCTGTCTCTTGTCAGTCAGGCAGACATTTTCCCTACCCATTTACTGTTGTGTTCTTAAACACCACTGTCTTTCTAGTTGCCTACCCCTTATGTTAATTTGACCATATATCTCATTTCCTCTCTGCTGGCTTGTGTGAGTAAGCACAAAATTATCATTCTGTGAAATCATTCCCATTCAACTATTTACATTTATTGGCCATCCTACTGTATTCCATATTACCAGAATACAAAAGTGACCACCCCCTTTCAATCTATCTTGATGTTTTAAAATAGTGACTCTCCACTAAAACTTAACTTTTTAGACAGGTAAAACTTAAGTCACCTACTTTAACATCTAACTCTTCTAGTGCACACTGCAGTGTTTAGGATAAACCATTTTTTTTCATCTTACCTTTAAGCATCCCTGTGACTAGCACTTGCTGTAAAACCTGCTGGAAAGCACTAGAAAGCCTTAAACTGATATCAGCACTCAACTCTCTTTGTTAATAAGGAGAAATTAATCGTAGGCACTAAACAGCCTATAATTGAAAAGTACCTTGCTAAGGTAAGGGAAAACAGCTTTAGTAAAAAAAAAAGCACCAAACCAGGCATGTCCAAGGGTCAGCTTCCGATGATTTCTCCTGTCTACCTGGTGAATCTGGGCATACTGGGGCAATGCAGCAATTGCCTCATGTACACAGACAACCCTCTCCTCCTACCACCCAAGACTACAACCTGTGAGAGATACTCTTACATAGCCAAACTGGAAGCAAAGCTTTCGCCACCCATGGTTGTGCTAGACAGTCAAAGGGAGACGGTTAGCACCCACACTACACCTCAAGCAACACATAGCCCTTCTAAAACCACCAACACCCTCACATAGCAACAGTAAACCCTCATATGCAGAGGCTCTTAACAGTAACCTCCCCAAGCAACAAGGACCTCCAAAGCTGAAACGCAGACAAACGCCAATCACAACCAGTGTGTCACCCAACAACAGCCCCTAAGGCAAGACAATGTACCCAACACTTTAGTAATAGGTGACTGTATAGTCGGGCACACTGATGCCCCACTCACTAGGCTGAGCAAGGAGAAAAATTAGTCAGCTGCCTGTCTGGTGCCAGGATCTGCCAGATAACGCATGCACTCAAGTCACTCCACAACAAGTACAAATATGACTCTGTCATTGTCCTTGTTGGAGTGAATGACTTGAGACGTACCTCCCTGGACTACATGAAAAGAGATGTGGAAGAGCTGTCAGATCATGTGGCCCAGGCAGGTATGACTCTAGCCCTCAGTAGCATCCTGCATTCACCCAGAATGATACCAAAGTATAAGGACAAAAATGAAGGGGATCCAGTATCTGTCTGCCTGGGACAACATGATTGACAAACCACGATGCTTTGCAAGAGGTGTGAATTCAGAAGCTTAAGGAGTTATGTTAATCTTTTTGGTTCTGGTTGGTTACCTGTTAGTCTGTCCACAGCCCCAACGGTATTCATAACGTGTCTAGCACCAGTGATTGCTGTTTGGAGACTAAAAGACATTTACATCTGTCCCTATTTGGATTGCCTTTTTTGTTTGCAGACTATTCAAAGCTGTTGAGTATCTTTTTTGTTTGTGAATAATTTGTTTCAGTCTGGGGTTCCCCTCAGTCTGACAAAATTTGCATTCCTTCTTGCAGCAGGCAACACAGAAGGGTTATTCTAAGACACTTAACCAAATGATGGCTTGTCTCCTTATAGAAAAAAGTAACCTTTAACCAAGAATGGATTTTTTTTTTCAGTTTTTTCAGCAATGCAGAACTACTTCAACGAGATATCTCAGGAGTTTTGGATACATGGCCTCAACAATTCTCATGATATTGTTAGCCTCGTTACACATGAGAGAAATGCAGTAGTTTCTCTGATCTTTATGGACACAGCATCAGCAGCCCTCTTTCATTTCAAATCCTTGTGTTGAGCCCTGTTAGGAAAGAGTTTTGCTGGTGGATAAACTAATTGCTTCTGAATTGTGGTCTTACATTTTCCCCACAACCCCCTTTCCTGGTCTGAAACTGTGGATGCTTTGGTTTTCAGATAGGGGGCTGTATCCAAGGAAATCAAAGTACGGGTCCTTGGGGTCCTAATTTCAAGAAGAAGCACAAGCCAAAGATATGATGGCATTGACACATGAAAAACTGGACCTCTTTTGGTAATCACAGACCACACTACTGTGATGTGGTATATAAACTAAATGGGAATCTGGTCTTATCCCTAATGCAGACTAGACATGATAAGCTGTGTACTTGCTATTTAGCACAGTGTATCCCTTCTGGCTGCTCACATTCTGTCAGAGCAGAACACTGTTACAAACACAGTGAGCTGATCCAGGGCAAGACCCACATGGATGGAAGCTACACTCTGTTTTTCTAAGAGATTATATACGATTGTTGGGAATTCCTAAAGTAGATCTTTTTGCCTTCATTTCTAACACTGATTTGGAAAAGTTCTGCTCAGATACCTTGCAAGAAGGCGTAGAAGACTGATTTCCTTCCCATGAATGGGAATGTTCCTACAAAAAGTTCTGTAAGATGTGACAGGCTCAAATGGAGAATACAAGAAACAACTGTATAAAAGATTAACCTGGCAAACAGTACATGCATGTAACACCAAAGCTGAAACTAGGCTTTTAACAAAAAAGCTGTTCTACATAAAAGGTGGGAATAATAATTTCTCAAGAATATGTTGCTTTCTGTGATTTTTTTCAACATTAATGGTCTCTCAGATAAATACAAAAAAGAAAGAGTAGTGAACTGTATTAAAAAATGTCGAGTGCAAATAGCTACACTACAGGAGAGAGAGAGAGAGAGACAGAAAGAACTAAACATGTGAATTTGATCAAGGTTTTCAGGATGATTATTCAACAGAATACCTGGGGCAGAAGAAGCGAGGAGTACTTGTATTAATTGCAAGAGGAGCTCCAGTAGTAATAGAAGAGGATAAAAAAATAATGTTGGGATTTGAAGTACTAAGGGGCTAGTGACAAGGGAGGAATACACTGGCATGTGTTAATATTCCACTGAAAACTGCTGTAATGGAGCTTAAGAAAGTTTTGGGAGAAATAATCGGCTTTCAGCAAGGAATATTACTTGTAGATGGGGACTAGTTTGATTTGCAGTAGTGAAGATATGTTTGGTGGGCCCAGAAGGGAAAATATAACAAGGATGGTACATGTTTAAAAAAAGTTCTGAAAATATTTGGCATGGAAGTTGTGAATTCACTACTAGGAGTTTGGAGTGAATTTACATGTTATTCCCAAAGATAGAAAAACTAGGCTAGGCTGTAAATAATGTACATTTCACAGGAACATGTGCATTTAATTGAAGGTCTTGATATGCACCCAAATTTCAGATAATGCACCAGTAATTAAAAACACAGGATAATGAAATAAAAATGAGCCACTGGTGCTTTCTCACTCATCTGTTGAAAAGAGAGGAATTTAAGGAATGGGTAGTGAAAATTATTCAGGAGCTATTAGAGAGGATAGAATTTTTTTCTGAAAAAATAGGGAATGGGATAAAATTAAAGTTGAGTTTAAAACTAGGATTTAAATGAAAGGGAGATATGGTTAAGGGATTGACAGATGTTAAAGTATTGCAAAATAGGGGGAATCTCAGAACAAGAGGAGGAGCAACTGCAGAATGCTAAACAGAAAATAAGGGATTACTTCAATAATATGCATGAGTTTAGAAGGGTTGCTGTTAAGCAACTGTTTTTGATGATAACTGTAGAGCACAAAAACTGTCAGCACAACGAATTGGGCAACAGAAAGTAGAAAGGTCTGTCACCAAGCTTAGGAACCCTATAACAAGGAAGATAAGGGATCCTGTAGAAGTGTTTGAAATATTTCGGAAATTCTTTGAAAGTCTTTATAAAGCAGAGAAGTATATAAATCAAGAAAAGGTACAAATTGAAATGTTTATGGAAGAATTAAATACGCTAAGGTTAAAGGTAGAGGAGGCTGAATTATTAACAGTTAAGACAGAAGGATGATGAGAAAAAAAGACGTATAAACAATCTATGGGAAAGTCCTTAGGACTAGATGGTACTCCTGTGGAAGTTTGGAAGCTAGGATAGAAAAAATTTATAAAGATCTGGAAAGTTTTGTTTAACGGTATTTTTAAGAGGAGGACAAGAAGTAAAACACCCTAGAAGAAAGAGGTGGTAGCTGTAATACCTAAAGGTAAAGATCCATCAGAGCTGGCTTCATACAAGTCCATTTCAGTAATAAACAATGATTATAAAGTGTTCATGTCTGTAATGGCTAAAAGAATGGCTAAAGTGATGCCAAAATTGATAGATGTGGATCAGTGTGGTTTTGTGGATGGGAGGCAGACATTTGATAACATTAACAGAACAGTGATGATCCAGAGGGAAGTAGAATGTAAGAAAATACCACTGTTGTTGGTGGATCTTTTTGCAGAGAAATAATTTGACAGAGTAAGCTGGGACTTGGAGGACAGCAATGGAAACCTTTGCATTCCTTGATAAAAAAAATGTAAGGTTGATTACAAGGCTATATTAGGGATTGGAGGCAAAAATTTAAGTGGGTGCTCTCCTCTCAGATAATCTCTGCTTGAGCACAGAGTAACCAGGCAGGGGTGTTCTCTCTCCCCTTTGGTGTTTGCATTATATTCAGAACCATTGGCTAAGAAAATAAGGGACTCAGAAATTAATGTATATAATTGGTATGGTAGTCAAGAAAAGCTGACTCAGTTTGCAGGTGATATTTTATAGCTGACAGAACCAGAAAAGGACATTACAGTATTGTGGAACATATTGAGAGTTTCAAATCTTTTGGGATACAAATTAATGAAACTAAAACAAAGGCAATAGTGATAAATTATATAGCCACATATGAATTGGTTCAGCAATGTCCACACTTAAGGGGACATGATAAAATGAAGTATTTAGGAGTATGGATTAAAAATGATTCCGGTGTGGCAGCTAAGGATATGTGGGAAGAGACTAAACAAAAGATGATACAAAAACTGAGAAAATGGAAGCTCTGTTAGATGGATATTAATAGTAAGATACAAGCAGTTAAAATGTTTTTGGTCCATTTAGTCATATACACAGGTTAGGCATATTTTTTTTATCAACCAGAGGAGAAGTTGTGGATTGCAATTAATAAAGAGCTGAAGGATTCTATCTGTGAGGGGAAGATGGCAAGAGTGTAGTGCGATAAGCTTATTCTTCCAATAGAACAAGGCGGTTTGGGATTACCCGATTCAAAGGGATGTTTCAGATCAACACAGTTAAGGCTCCTATACCTAGCACAAGCAGAAGACTATAATTCAATGTGGAAAGAGTAAATGATGAAACAAGGGGGAATCTCAAGGAGAAACTGGGGTTTTGAATGCAAACCTTTAAGGAGAATAACAGTAATAATACAAAATATTATATTCATAAAGTAGCAGAAAGTATTCTAAGAACTAAGCCAACCCAGGAGTGGAGAAAGGAGATTCTGCCAATGGGGATGACTGCAGTTGGGGATACAGACAATAGGCAAGATGGGGCTGGAATTTACTGGAGAAAACTGTCAAAGGAACCGAGGTATTGGGAACAAATAACTAGAGGGGGAAAGATGCCAAAAACTTATTTGGACTGCAGGTTAGAGATTGCCTTCCCAATCAGGGATTGATTTCAGAGTATAGGCAAAAAGAAAGAAATAGGGGGTCCTAAACAAAATACCAGCACTGGTGGAGTTTTTAATAGAATGTAGAACTGAAAATGCAGTTAAGAAAGAAATAATTAGTAGAGCATATACAATATTGTGATAATTATATAAGAATCAAACAGAGGAGGTTAGAAGTGATTGGGAAGAGAGACTGGATAAGCAATTCACAAAGAAACAATGGGATATATATATATATATATATATTTATATATATATATATATATATATATATCTATATATATATATCTATATATATATATCTATATATATATATATATATATATATATATATATATATATGTATGTCTCTCAAATATGCAACAATGTCTAGAAGATGGAGGATCTTTGCTTAGAAGTGTTTACATTGGTATTTTTATACCCAAAGTAGACTCCAAAGTATTATTCCTCAGGTAGTCAGCAAATATTGGAGGTGTGATGGGGAAGAAAGAGGTAACGGAGAACATATTTTCTATATATTATTCCTCCTCCCCGAGTCCCTTTCCTGCTTTTCCACTCACCCATATGTGAAGAACACTGCAACAAATGAATACAAGGACATAGAATAGTTGTGTAAAATCTTACCATAACCATAGATGTCCTCTTCTGTGTTGCAGTATTCTATCCCACCCACCTTCCCCCTACGTCTTGCTCTTCTTTTATTTATTTTTTTTTATGACTGTCCTTTGGGCATTTTCTAGTTTCCTCATGGGGCTACCTTTCTGAGGGTATACATGCAGATGTCTCTTTTATGGCTGATATTCCCTCAGCTTACGTGTGATGCCCCATGTACACGCAGTGCCATGAAGCTTTTGTATACTTGCCAGATGTCGGGTCATTGGGCAAAATACAGCACCATATGTGAAGAATACTGCCTTCTATGTTGCAGTAAGATTTTACACAACTTTCTTTCTGGGAGTTTAATGAGATGGCAGACTTTAAAGATTCCCTGCAGACTGCTCTATTGGAGATGCTGGGTGAGAAAATTGGTGTAACTAAATAAATTATTATTTTTTTAGCTGTGATACAGAATCAGAATTGAAAGTCAACAGGAAGGCTAGGAAGGAAAGTGAAGAATAAACGCTGCTCGTACGGGTAGTGATCAAAAAAATCCAACTGATTCAGTAAATCCTTGAGTAACACCAACAAGTTTATTCAAACAAGATCCATAGAATTGACATAAAGGTTAAGCGCTTTCAACTGGTGCAATGCCAGTCTTCATCAGAACCATTAAAAAGTGTTTGCTACCAAGAATAAATAGCAGCAGTACCTGCGTTTTTTTTGAAAAACGCGCCAAAATCTTTTAAAGTGGCAACACCATTATCTGCTTGACATATGCCTCAGTCTCAGCGTTAATAACATAAAACACATAGAAAACATTCTAATAAGTTCTCCCTATGAAAAACGCATCTCTAACTTAATTAAAACTCCTAAAGAGTGTTACATAACTTCATGATCATAAATATAAACTCTTCTCTATCGTTGGTTTTATAACAATTACATGTAATAATAATCTATGAATATTGGATAAAAAATGATGTTGTATATCCATGATATTGTTTGCTGATATTGTTTGAAAATGAACATATACATAAATAAGTGAATATAGCTAACTATGACTAGTTAAAATGCTGTTTACACTTTTGTATTATAAAAAATACATATTTACTATAAATATATGAATTAAATACAGAATATTTATGTGTATGTAATTACATTAAATTAAATTAAATATACCACAATAAAAAATATGTACTATACTGCAAAAAACTGTATATATATGATTACTTATATAAATTTATATACAATATAAATACTCATTAAGTACATAATGTAATAAGTATGAATATGAGTTATATAAAATGAATTTAATAAAATTGAATAAAATTTGATAAATGTTAATATTATTAATAAAATATAAAGTATAGTTTGTTTAAAATTGTATTTGTTGTTGTTTAAAATTTTTTTTATATATTTTTTATATATTCTGATGAAAAAATTGATACCAATATTGCAGAAATACATAAAGTGCATAAAATTGCATTAATAAAACTGCATTAATAAAACTCAGATGGAAAAATTAAAATACAACACGTGTATCTAAACGTCAAAGAAATAAACAAAATGTTGTATATACATGAATATAATCTAATGCTGGCCTATAACATATAGAATAATCAAAAAATAGTATTTAATCACACATAAGGAATGGCTTAATGCTTATAAAATCTTTAAGACCAGGGTACCTGGTCGCGTCAGTTTTAATTTGCCATACACTTTCTTTCAGTGCTAATTTATTCTTCCAATTACCCTCATGTGTGTTTATTTGGTCAGTAATAGAAAATACAAAACTATGTTTCTCCCCTTTATCTAAAATATGTCTATAAAGGGCAATTGTGGTATCTTCTTTGCGTATCTTATAATAATGTTCATATATCCGTTTTTTAATGACCCTTTCCGTTTTTCCTATATAATATGCCTTGCATGCAATACAACAGGCGATATAAACTACTTGTTTGCTATTACAATTTCCTCTTAAACATGTAATAACTGTGTGGTTTATATCTTCTAATACTATTTTGTCTACTTCATTAATATAACGACATTAACGGCATGTTCCACATTTTGTATTACCTCTTTTTTGTTTCACCATCATACCATTCTGTGTTTCTGTATATTCCAACATTCTTTTAATATTAGGAGCAACTTTGTATACTATTTTAGGTGCATTTCCTACCTTAATACTCAAATTGTTGGAGATAATGACATCCCAGTGTCTGTATAAAATTTCTTTAATATAGTGCACAAATGGAGTGTAAGTAAGGACACATACTCTATTAAAATTATGTTGTAATTCCTTTGTCTTAATAGTATTGTCTGTGTCCATAGCTCCTAATAATGGTTTAAATTTGTTGCCCCACTGAGAAATGACATACTGGGAGATGCCCTTTAACATTCTATCTGGGTAGCCCCTCTTTCTAAACATACTGCATAACATGTTAATATCTTCCTTCATAACATCCAAACTAGATGACATTCTTGCTGTTCTAATACATTGTCCTTTAACGATGTTTTTGAACATGCAAGGTGGATGATTGCTACTATATGCAATGTAATCATTCGAGTATGTAGGTTTCCTGTATATTCTTGAAGCAAAACCTATATCAGTATGCCAAATAAGTGTATCCAAATACGCTATTTCCTTACTACTATAATTGGAAGTGAATTTCAAAAATTCTGTGGTATTATTAAGGAAATCAGTGAACTCACTGATCTCTGTTTCAGAACCCTTCCATAACGCAAACAAATCATCCAAAAACCTTGCATAGAATTCTATCTTATCGTAATATCTACTTTTAAATAAGTGTTCGGTTTCCCATTCCAGCATGACCATGTTGGCAAAAATGGGAGCACATGATGCTCCCATGGCCACTCCAGTTTTTTGTCTAAAATATTCGCCCTGGAATGTGATGTAATTATGATCCAGGACTAAAGACATGAGTTCAGTAACCACACAAATTTTATCCCAACTAAAGCCTGAGTACTTTCTGAGGCTGTTAGAGAAAAATTCAAGCCCCTTTTCTTTGGGTATACATGAAAACAAATCTACCACATCTGTTGTGATGAAAATATATTCCTTGTTCCATTTGTCTTCAGTAAGATTGCTTAAGAAATTCCATGAATCTTTCATTATGTGTGGTACCGCATTGTAGATGTGTTTAGTCCATGTGTCTATCAAGACACCTATATTAAATGTTTTGGATCTAGAACCTGACACTATAGGTCTATATGGAGGGTCTTCCACTGATTTATGAATTTTTGGTATGCCTATAATTTTGGCAAGTACCGGATAATCTGTTCTAATAAACATATATATTTCATTACTAATTCTATTATCAATCGTATATTCTTCAATTATGAGGTCTATTCTTTTATGGCCTATATTAATTTCATTTATGGATATGACCTCATAGTTGCCAGATTCATATAACCAGTTGTGTATTTTGGAATTGTAGTCCGTGGTATAACTAATTACAATACCACCGCCTTTGTCGGGCTTCATAATACGAATATCTTTATTACGTATTATGTTGTATAAAAAAGTCCTTTCTTTTGCAGTAAGATTGTCATGCCTAATGATATCTTTTCGACTATCTTTCCTAATATTGTAATTTAGCCAATAGATATCTTTACTAACCATCTGCTCATAACTGTATATATGAGGATGGTTAGACGGTACGTATGTACTTCTCTTTTTTAATTTTGCGCATTCAAATGCATGTATATCAAGTGGATTGTCATCAAATTGTGTTGCCAAGTTAAGTCTCCTACAATACAGTTTAATTTCTTTTATTGTGTCAGCTAAGTTGATGCCTATAGTTGGAACAAATTTCATTCCTTTACTCATTAAACTTATAAATTCTTTTTCTATTAGAACATCAGTGTAATTATAGACTTTAAAACCATTGTGTACTGTCATAATCTGATGTATTGCTTCAACCGTATCTACACTATCAGAATAGCTTTCTTCTAAATTGTTTGAATGTGTGTTATCTACTATAACACTATCAGTACACAAGGTTCTCTCACTACTTGCTTCAAGGCAACTATGCTGTGACAATCTAAGTGGCAAGGTGTTAATAATTACTGTCTTATTCAATTCCACCTGCTGAATTGGTTTCTTTGTTTTGGGGCTGGAAAAAATCTGCCCCCTCGAAAATTTTCTTCACATTTGGCACTCCTTGGTCTCTCATTAGGACTACTAATTCTCTCTCTAATGCCCGATTTTCTGTCAGTAGGCCATATGTATGCTCGATCATTCTCATAAGTTTCCGTATCCCTCATTAATTTCCTATTCTGTCTTTCAAAAATACCCTTAGCTTTCTCCTTTGCATTGCTAAATTGTTTGTTGTATAAATCCTTCCAATTAATAAACTCAGAATGCTGGATAATAGTATTGTTCATACTCTCTAACTCATTAGTCAAAAGAAACATTTTTTCATCATTATATTTAATTATAGTTCTAATATACGAAAATCCAAAATTATCAAATAATTAATTGAACTCCCTTTTCATTTCCTTACTATAGTTGATGCCTAAAGGGAGTTTAAAAAATCTAATGCCTTTAGGTACCAATTTCATGTTGAGACATTTAGATAAATAGGCTATGTCCAATTTAGTATTCTTGTATAATAAAAGCTTCTTGCCAAAATTATATATCATGTCTCTCACAGTACATTGCTTAAAATTATGTACATTAAAATTAGCATTTGATTCTATATTCACATTATGTTCAAATTCATATTCATCACATAAAAATTGATCCATCAAACATACTGAAACATCATCATTAATACTATTATTGCAATAAAAATGTTTTTGTCCATAAACATTATGCCCATGGGCAATACGAGTCTCTTTTCTTTTGTGGGGACTTGATATATGTGAAAATTGAGTTACAGTACCTTTTTGACCATATGTATTTTTTCGTTTTGCATTACCATATTGTTTAATTGCTTGTTTTTCCTTAGGTCTAGCTCCCAGCTTCTCCTGTTTGTTTTTAAGGAAGCTATAATCAAATGTATAATCGTTCCCAGGGGAACAACAAAACTGCCCATTCCTGCTCGACTCTCCTTCATGGCTTATGGGGGAACGTAAATTATCCTGAATAAGTTCACCTTGAACGCCAGGCAAGTCAATACACACATTTTGATTATATTTATCGGTCTCCTGCAAGATAGCAGGAAAGACATGCTCCGGCGTGTCATTAAATGTAATGTCAGCCGCTAATTCTTGAACCAATATACAGTCTTGTTGCTGTATTAATTCCGAACACTGTGCATCATTCTGTTTAGAAAGTAATGTGTGTAGCTTACCGGTTTTTCGAACAGCTGCTGTAGAAATAGCGGCTGTAACAATGTTGTTATCACTCTGAATAGCAGCTTTCTTATTTTCAGATAACAATTCCGTAACCAGTAAAGTCAGTTTCATAATGTCTTTTTGTAACGCCGAAACGTCCGCCCTGAGGATACCAATCTCCGAACCCGACAATGAAGCTGGCGTTCCTTCCGCACTGCCTGCCATAACGCCACTAAGAACCAAATCCAGAAATCAAACCACGACTGAAAGTCAACAGGAAGGCTAGGAAGGAAAGTGAAGAATAAATGCTGCTCGTACGTGTAGTGATCAAAAAAATCCAACTGATTCAGTAAATCCTTGAGTAACACCAACAAGTTC
>NC_056743.1:476602730-476630230 GCF_019279795.1 Protopterus annectens
CTCAGCATAATGCATCCGAGATTATCCAAGTTCAACTAACTCTGGGCAAAACCGCAATCCAGATTATAGCTTGCTACAGACCCCCCCACCATGCCCCAGGATTCCCACTCCTCTTTTCTTGATACACTGGAAAATATTAAGGTACAACCCAACACTCTAATAAAGGGTGATTTCAACTACTCTACCATTAACTGGGAAAACTACTCGTACCAACTCTCTTTCTCAACGTTTTCTGGAAATCATCAATTCCAGTGTTTTGGATCAACTTATCCACACCCCCACCAGAGGCAGCAATATCCTAGACCTGGTCATCACCAACATGGGTGACCGGTGTTCCACACCAGAGGTCAGCTCCTCGTTGGTCAGATCCGACCACAAGCTAATCACCCTAGACATCCACATCCCGCTCCCACACCCCATTAGGAAAACAACCGTAAAAAATTTCTCCAAAGCCAACTTCACGCTTCTTAAGACAGAAGTGGCAAACTTCATGACACCCATGCAGATGGACAATAGAGGTACGACTGCTGAATCCTACACAAATGCACTTTATAAGCACTTACACGAGTGCATGGATCGTGCTGTCCCTAACAGAACCAAGATGCTATCCCCAAAAAAAGGAAGCCAATCTGGTGGTCTTCTGCCATAAACAAAACTCTACAACAGATGAAAGAAACTGTTGCAAAAAAGAGTAAAATCCCACGATTGGAGGAACTCCCTGGTCAGCCTCAGTAAGAAGCTGAGATCCCTCATAAAATCCTCCAAAGCTAGTTATGAAAACAAAATTGCCACTGATTCTAAAGACAACCACAAAGCATTTTATAGCTATGTTAAAAATCTCAATGGCAACACTCAGATCTGCTCTGAGTTACAGCACAATGACACTAAATATACAGAACCAACTGATATTGCCAACATCCTGGCAGATAGGTTCAATGCTAACTTTACCCCCCTCTCACCCCCTAAAGGGCCCATCTTTATACCGGAAGAATGCAAAGTTCCTGTAATCACGGCTGCACAGGTAAAAACTTCACTCTCCAAAGCCAAGAACACAGCATCCATGGGACCTGACAACATCCCAGGCTGCCTTCTACATGAACTACAGAATGAACTGGCACCCCACCTAAGTGCCACGTTCAATCGTAGCCTCACCTCAGGCTTTGTGCCCATTGAATGGCACACCACGACAGTTATCCCACTCCACAAAGGGGGGGGCACAACAGACCCCGGGAACTACCGCCCCATTAGCCTGACGAGTCTTGTCTGCAAGGCCATGGAATGTATCATCATGGAACTCATAAACAAAGACATTGGAGATCTCCAAACCCTGGACCCCACACAGTTTGGGTTTGTAAAAGGCAGATCATGTCTCCTAAACCTGGTAGACGTCTTTAAGTAGTCACCATGGCCATGGATGAGGGTAAGGTGGTTCACACAGCCTATCTAGATCTTGCCAAGGCATTCAACACCATCCCCCACTCTGGAATTGTAGTTAAACTTACTAAACTAGGTATAAATCCCTATGTCACAAGATGGGTTGCCAACTGGCTTACTGAAAGAACCCACACTGTGAAAGTAGCAGACTCCAAATCAGACTTCAGACCAGTGACAAGTGGAGTACCACAGGGTTCAGTCCTGGGTCCTCTCCTGTTTGGTATCTACTTCTCTGAAGTATAGGCTAACACAGAAGGTATTTGGCTAACTAAATTCTCAGATGACTGCAAACTAGAAGCCATAATTGAAACTCCTAACGATGTGGACGTCCTACAAAAGGGCTTCACTGAGACAGATGCCTGGTGTCAAAGACATGGTCTCAAGCTCAATGCCAAAAAGTGCATTGTCATCCCCTTTGGTAAAAATTCTGTACCCATGAGCTACCACATAGGTGGTAGTCTACTTAACACTGAAAGTGTGATAAGAGACCTTGGGACACAGGTGGACAGTAGTCTCTCCTTTGATAATCACATCGCCAAAGTGGTCAGGAAATCCTTCTACGTGGCACACCTCATCATAAAAGGTTTCTCATCCAGAAAAAAAGAGGTCATTGTTCCCCTCTACTCATCACTTATTAGACCCATTATAGAGTACAAACGCCCCTTTTGGTATGTACCTCACAAGACATCTACAACAACTGGAAAGGCCACAGAAATACCTCACAAAGAGGATTACTGGCCTCAAACAGATGCCTTACGCAGACGGTCTCAAAAAACTCCAGATTTACTCCGTCGCATATCGCCTACTCAGAGGCGATGTCTGCCTAACGTACAAAGCTATGTCAAACCCAGAGCTGTTGGACATGCTCCACTTAAAGAAATCCCAATCCCTCCAAGCTACATGCTCTAGGGACCTTAATCTTGTCACCACAATAAACAGAACATGCTGGAGGGATAGATTCCTGTCCCAGAGACTTCCCATACTCTGGAACAGACTACCTATCTATGTCAAACAGAGCTCCTCATTGGCACTCTTCAAGAAAAATCTTGATGATTGGATGGGTAATAGGAAATTCACCCCGGGGATCACTTCTGTGATTCTGCTTGACAGGGGCACAGGAAAATAATTTTCTTGGGTGGCGAAAGCCAGGGTACATTTTTGGCTAGGCTTGTATAGGCCCTAGGGCCAATAGCCTAGTACCTACCTATGAACCTATGCCATCAGCTGAGTTGACTTGCTGATCAACTGCATTTCTTATGACTGTGTTTATGGTCACTGATGGACTGGCATCTCGTCCAGGACACATTCTGTATGCCCACTGCTTGCCAGGAGAGGCTGAAGATTACCGGCAACCCTAAACAGGATAAAGTGTGCATCTGAAACTGAGCGACTGAATACATCAACAGATTGGAGTCCACGGTTCATAACTGTAGTGTGACTGCAAAAAAAAAAAAATCATTAGTTTCCATGCATAGTAAACAGTAATTTGCATAGTCTAGTTTTCTGTCTTGATATTTAGTGTGACATTTTTTGCTTTACCCAGTCAAACATTTTCCTTTTTTCTTTTTTTTTGTAGACCCCCTTTCCATGTGTAAGAGTCTCCTACCTTTTCAAGAGAGCTGACCATGTGTTCTAAAAGGCCTTCTGTGTCAGCAGCCATAGACTATTAAGTTTGCCAACAAATGTTCATAGGTTTGTAGGTGTGTACTAGGCCAACAGCCCTGGAGCCTTTACAAGCCTAGCCCATAGAAGTGCCCTGGCATCATGCCGCCGTTAGTTCCCGGTGCCTCTATCAAGTAGAGCCACTGGAGTGATCCAAGGGTGAACTTTCTATTTCCCATCCACTCATCAAGATTTCTCTTGAAAAGGACCATTGAGGTGCTCTGTTTGACATGTATGGGAAGTCTAGTCCAGAGCATGGGCAGTCTCTGGGTTGTGTAACATTTCTAACTGGGCTGGGTCAGACATGGCTTTGTAAGTCGAGCAGAGATCGCCTCTAAATAGGTTATATGAGACTGAGAAAAACTAGAGTTTTATGAGCCTGCCCATGTAGGGCATATGTTTAAGGCCTAGAATATTCTTCGTGAGGTACTTTTGTGGCTTTTCCAGCTGTTTAGTGAGGTACATGCCAAATGGGGAATTATACTCGATGATTGGTCTAATGAGGGAAGAGTACAGAGAGATGATGACCTCATTCTTCCCGGATGCAAAACCCTTGGTAATGTGATGTGCCACATAGAAGGACTTTCTGACCAGAGTGGCAATGTGGTGGTTGAAGGAGAGGTTGCTGTCAAACGGTGTCCCCAGAGCTCTTTTAACGCCTTCAGTGTTCAGTGGGCTACCATCAATGTGGTAATTGGTGGGAACTGCATTTTTCCCAAAGGGAATGATGACGCATTTTTTGGCATTATGCTTAAGGCCATGGTTTCGACACCATTTGTTGATCTCAGTGAGGCCTTTCTGTAGGATGTCTACATCACTTGGGGAGTTAATATTGGCTCCCAGCTTGCAATCGTTGGCGAACTTGGTCAACCAGAGTCCCTCCATGTTGGCCTGGATTTCTGAGAAGTAGATACCAAACAGGAGAGGACCCAAGACCAATCCATGTGGGACTCCATTCATGACTGGTCAGCAGTCTGACTTGGAGTCTGCTACTTTCACACTGCGGGTTCTATCTGTGAGCCAATTTGCAACCCACCTAGTGATATAGGGGTTGATGCCTAGTTTGATGAGTCCATCAATAATTCCTGAGTGGGGAATGATATCAAAGGCCTTGGCCAGATCGAGGTAGGCTGTATGAACTGCCTTGCCCTCATCCACAGCTCTGGTGACTGACTCAAAGAAGTCAACCAGGCTGAACAGGCATGATCTACCCTTCCCTATACGATGATTCCCTATATCCTTGTTAATTAGGTCCATGATGCATTCCATAGCCTTACATATCAGACTTGTCAGGCTAATGGGGCGATAATTCCTAGGGTCTGTAGTCCCTCACTCTTTATGGAGAGGGATGACTTTGGCAGTGTGCCCTTCTGTACAGACAAAGCCTGAGGTGAGGCTGTGATTGAACAGGGCACACAGGTGTGGTGCCAGTTCACTTTGTAGTTCATGTAGAACACAGCCAGAGATATTGTTGGGTCCCATGGAAGCTATATTCTTGTACTTGGACAATGCAGCTTTAACCTTTGCTGGAGTAATGCTGGATGCCTGGCATTCTTCCGGTATTGTGATTGGTCCTTTGGGGGGGTGGGTAAAGTTGGCACTGAATCTGTTGGCCAGTATGTTGGCAATATGTGGTGGCTCAGTATAGGAGGTACCTTTGTGCAGTAACTCAGAGCAAATCTGGGTATTGCCATGGAGATTCTTGATATAACTGTAGAAGGCTTTGTGGTTGTTTTTAGTGTCTGCCTCAATTCTGCCTTCATATCTAGCTTTAGAGGTTTTGATGAGGGATCTCAACTTTTTGTTGAGGCTAATAAGATAGTTTTTCCATTCTTAGGACTTCACCTTTTTCTGCAACAGTTTCTATATTCTTGTTGTAGAGTTTGTTAATGGCAGGGGACAACCAGATTGGCTTCCTTTTTTTGGAGGTGAGCGTCTTGGTTCTGTTGGGTATGGCTATTTCCATGCATTTATGTACATGTTCGTAAAGTGCATTGGTGTATGATTTGGCGGTCATGCACTTATTTTCCATTTGCATGGGTGCCCTGAAGTTAGCCACCTCTGGTGTTCTTCATGTTTCACTGTTGCAGTCATCACATTTGGGTTATCCCTGCCAGGGTAGCCCACGGCCGGCCCAAATACCGGAGACTTAGTATTTCTGTGTCAGTTGCTGTCACTTGAGGACTGACAGGTCATCAGTGGAATAAAGTAAGGCAGCCGACACTGTTGCATCAGTATTTCTTGGCGTGGAACCCGAAGCAGAAGCAGTTTGCATGAGTGCTGGTCGGCCGCTACCTGAGTTTTCATCTACCGAATTGAGGTTGAAGTCTTGTAAAGCTAAGTACCCTGTTGGGGATCCCTTTTTCTTGCACTAACCAATGTCAGAAAAAGTTAATAATTGTCTCGCCTGTGGAAAGCAAATACCACACCAAGACTTCCACTCTTACTGTGTTACTTGTTTAGGCCCAGACCACGATGTCCCCCGTTGTCTCTTCTGTGCTTTGTTCAAAGCCAAAACTATCCATCTTCGGGCCCTTATTGTAGCCAGATATTTCGCTTACAGTCCTCTAATCCTGATATGGCTTTGGTAAGCCATCTGATGGCAGATCTTACGAAAAAACGTAAATATAAAGACAGAGACTGCACAGGTCCAAACCTACCGAAGACGCTTCCGTTAAGCTAGTTGTCAGTTCTCCAGTACTCAGTGATACGCTTTCGCAGCCCCTGATGCCCGCTTCTGTTGATGTGCAGGCTGCTACAGAGACCCTTTTGGAGTCTGGAATGCCACAAAACTCTTCTTCGACTAAGGATCCTGTGGTTGTCTCTACCTTGGATGGGTCTGGAGCCACTGAGCAGACACCGGGTTCCAAGAAAGTCCTTCACTACCGAATCTAGACACAAGCCAACATCTTTCGCGACTACCATTCTTTCAAAATGACAGAGTTTCTTAGGCCCAGGGTACAAGCCACACCCAAGAAACCGACGACCCACTCTCAGGCGCCGGCTACCTTGCCTCTGTCTCAAATGCTTAAAATGATGGAAGACCTTTATCATGCTGATTAGGGAAAGCCAAGCTACCTCCTCCAAAAGGAAAAGAGATCTGTCCCCTGCAGTTTTGTCTGAACAAGAGTCAGATAAATCCGATGCATCTGAATATGAAGACATGCAGCCCCTTTCCACTTATGAAGATTCTGATGCAGAGGATTCCATTCCTTCAGCCTCTCCCCCCAGAGGATTTTTCCTTTGGGGAAACCCTGCTTACTTTAAGGGAGCATTTCCATTGGGAGAGTCAAAACTGCCCTCAGTCTAAAAAGAGACTCAGGGAATTCCTACTTTTTCCACAACACAGACCCTTGGCCATCCCTCCCAGTCCTGGATGTTGTGAAGGATGTTTTCCTCGAATCCAGCTAGACTCCTGACGCCCTTCCTCCAGCTCCCAGAAAAACAGACGGGTACTACAGAGTCCCTGACTCACTTAAATATCTTTTTAAAAAATCCTACAGCTGACCCTGAGGTCATTTCTCAAGGGCCAAAAGGGATTAAAGCAACCTATGCTAAGAATCCCACCCCCTCAGACAGGGATTCCCAAGCATTGGACAGATGGGGTAAAAAAGTGTACACCTCAGCTGCTATTGCTATCAGGACACTAAATTGTCAGTTCCATATGCTGAAATTTCAGCAACATACCTTGGAACTCCTTAAACAAAAATGTCTTCCTTTCCTGCTTGGGCTGAATCTAAAGATTTGCAAGAGTTGATGCATTCTGCAAGTCAGGTAACTAAACACACCTTGTACTGTGGTTTTGATGCCCTAGAAGATTCTTGCAGGGCAGCAGTCACTGGATCTGTCATCAGAAGGCATGCATGGCTTAAGGAACAGCCCTTGCCAGACCATGTCATATCTAAATTGTTGGATGCCCCCTTGCACAAAGATAACTTATTTGGCACTAAGGCAAAATAGGTCTTAAAGATGGAAGAAAAAGCAAAATCTATGCAAACAGTTAAGGATTTCTTGCAGGTCCAGCCCCCTAGGCTCAGCAGGCATTGTCCCTCCAAACACTGGTCCTTTTCTGCTGACAGTAAACCGGCCCAGCCTAGGCCCCGTGGAAACAGACCTCCCAGACAGCAGCCACAGGGAATGCAGAATTTTAAGCAGTGGACTACCTCCACTTCAAAACCAGGGAGTTGTAAGCCACCCTCTTATGGTAAGAGCTCATGAGTCACCTCCCCCTCCCTCTGCCCACCTTCACTTACCCCTAGGAAGAAAACTCTCCTTTCATTCCAGCACCTGGGCCACCGTTACCAAGGACCACTGGGTTCTAAACATTGTGTCTCAGGGATACATATTTTCCTTCCAAACCCTTCCAACCCCAGAAGGGTTCCCAGATCTACCTCCGAATCAGTGGGCAGAGGCTCAAAAGCAAATCCTTTCCCTGCTGTCTATGAGGGCAGTAGAGCATGTTCCTGCAGAAAAGATAGGCCAAGTTTTCTATTCCGGACTATTTCTGGTACCTAAAAAAGAGGGCACCTGGCACCCCATTCTCGATCTATCCATTCTAAACACCTTCCTGGTGACAAAATTCAAAATGCTCACCCTCCAGCAGCTGCAACCCATGCTGTCCAAGGACGCTTGTCCAGCTACCCTAGATCTAAAAGAGGCCTACCTCCACATTCCTATCAGGGAATCATGCAGGAAATATCTCCACTTCAGGGCAAGATCTCAACACTTATCAGTTCTCTGCGCTTCCCTGTGGCTTATCTACTGCTCCCAGAGTTTTCACAAAATGTTTTGCTCCAGCCTTTGCCTTTTGCAGACAAAGAAATATTCAGATTTACCCATACTTAGACAACTGCCTTATTCAGGCAGACAGCCAGGAAAAGGTGCTCAAGCACCTGGCCTTTGTAAAGACTCTACTAACCTCTCTAGGGTACACAATCAATGAAAAGAAATCCAAGCAGGTGCCTACTCAAAGGATAATTTTCCTTGGAGCAGGTCTGGACACAGCATCCCAGATGGCATACATTATACCAGAGAAACACATTTTCCTGACAACCTACTTCTCTCAACTAGCCACCAGGCCCCAGCTAACTGTAAGGAAGATCCTGCTACCTTTGAGGTTCATGGCATCTTGCATACTACTCATTCCATATGCCAGACTGCATATGAGGAAACTTCAGTGGTACCTAAGAGCCTTTGGTGTCAAGACTCTCAAGACCTTGAAACTCTTCTACCTACAATTCCTTGCCTCAGAAAAGATTTTCTTTGGTAGGCAACAGCATGCTCCCTCAACAAGGGACTGCCTTTCTCCTCACCACAGACTCATCAGATTATGCTTGGGGTGCACACCTAAACAGCAGGCGCATACAGGGCCAGTGGAGCCCACAGTAAATCTCTCTGCACATCAGTCAAATAGAGATAATGGCTGTGCAGCATGCCTTGATAGCTTTCAAGCCCCTTCTCTCACCAGAGGCTCTTCTGATCAAAACAGACAACACCACTGTGATGTGGTACATCAACGAGCAGTGAGAGACTCACTCCTGAAGGAATACAACCTTTAATGACCAAGTGTAGCGCTTTCTTCCCACTTCATAGGGACTTCCTCAGAACAATCTATTCACCCCCACTCATAACACATCATTTAATCAATCGCATTTATATCACGTTATTGAAAGATGAAAATAGCGAATGCTATTTCATCTGCCCCAAAACATCTAAGCATGAAAATATTGAACATTCAAAACAGCAATTTTTTTCCCATGGAAAAAATTTGCTGCTCCGAAACACATACACACAACACAAGGACATCAAACAAACCGCAACCACACACATACACTTAAATTCCTACATCTAACGCTACACTAAACTAAACATACACTATTATCTACCCACTTACCTTAACCCAAACCCTAACCCTAAGGTCTGTCACTGTCGCACACTCACCTAACCCGTGCCCTAACCCTAACTCAATTAAACCGCCCCTAACCCTAAAGTCTGTCGCTAACCCATGCCCCAACCCTAACTTAATTAACCCGCTCCTAACCCTAATCTACAAACAATCGGACACTTAACTGAACCCAACCCATAACTTTCCATCACAGCGCTAAGAATAGCGAAGCCACAGAAACGGCAAATCTAATTCTTTCCCAAGGAAAGAATTCGCTGTTCTGCAGCTTCACTATTCTTAGCGTTCGCTGAATAGTGTTTGATATCAAAACATTCAAAGTTTTAATACTTCGATGTTCTGATAAAGACCCAGTCAATCAACCAAGTAATTATACAAAGATGCATAAATTCAATAAATTAAACAGCATTAAAAACAAAATGAATACATTAAAAAATGTATTTGTAACAAATACATATATATGTGATAAACCATAAAAAATATATAATGTGAAGTTGTTCAATCTCGCCGGTCATTCTTCACTGATGGGTTCGGAGCCGATCCATCGTCTCTGACACGGCCGTTAGCAAAGCTCAAGGTTTACCAGTAGCTTGAGACCAAGCCCCTTATCCCATGATGCACTGCCGGAATTACCTCAGATCTAGTTTGCCGTGGCACGGATGTCAGTGGTTCCAGTTTGCGCAAGCCTTTTTTTTACACTGAATTGCTTTTCACAAGTTTTTTTCGAAAACTTCTTTATCTTTTATAGATAGTTGGTTATATATTAAGCTCCTGTAGTTGTCTCTTTAGACCTGTTTCCTTGGTGCTTCATAGTTTAACATATTTGTAGCGGCCTCGTGTTAGGCCTATTTTTTCAGTGTGTGTGTTTCCTTATATTACTATAGTGTGCGTTATACTTTTCTTAGTGTAGATAGTGTGCTGTTACACATTTAGTAGAGTTGGCCTTCTTTTCCCTGGCCATTGTTAGTGTGTTCTGTATTCAGTATTTTTTTTTTTTTGAGCCTAAGGATAGCTTTAACTTTTAGGTTGTGTTAAACTGTGGTCCCCGTTTTTCTCCGGCCATTTGTTAAACGGTGTTGGTTAATTTGAAGTGTTGTCTTGAGCCTAGGATAGATTTTTCTTCTAGGTTGTTTTAGACTATTTAGTCTGTGTATTGCTTATTAATATGTCTGAGGAAAAAGACAAGCACCCAAAGTCTGGATTCAAAAAATGTCCAGACTGCGGGCAAAAGATGTCTCTCACTGATGAGCATGTTCAGTGCGTGTATTGTTTGGGTGCGGTGCACTTGCAGGAGTCCTGTAGCGTTTGCCATTCCTTTTCTTCAAGGGTTCTTTTAGAGAGGAAAAGGAAGCTTGTGGATCGAGGTTTGCTGAAGCATCCTTTTACTGAAGCTTTGTCTGACCAGGATGGGGCCAGCAAGTCCTCTAAATCATCAAAATCATCTACTGATTCCAATGCATCTAAAAAAGTCCAAGAAAGTGGAGGATTCCGGGACTTTGGAGCCGGCCCACTGTTTTGGAGCTGGTCTCTGAGAGACCTGTATCTCGACTCCTCCAATCGGCACCTTCAGTGGACTGCTGTAGATCTTCAAGTCAGTTCTCCTGAAGGCTTTCGGGTCTCAACCTTCCACCTCTTGGGTGTTTCTGCCCTTTGATGAGCTCATGCAGCTGGTCTCTCGAAGGGCGTGGGAGTCACTGGAGTCCATGGAGTCTGTCCCTCGGAGGCCCAACAAGTTTATTTCTGCCCCCGTAGATAAAGATCTTTTGTCCAAGGGAGTCCCTGTTGATGCCATGGTGGTGGCAGCGGCCACCAAGAAGGAAATGTCTGAGATTTCGACTATCCATCCTCCTAACAGAGAGTCCAGGATCATGGATTGATATGGGAAATGCATGTTTAGTTCAGCGACTTTTTATACTCTGATCCCTGAACTATTTGACACACTTCACTAGCCTGCAAAGAGATCTCCTTAAGGAGTTGGGAGATACTCTTCAGGGTACTGTAGCTGCAGGGGCTTCTGACAAAGTTGCCGCCCAGCTCGCTATCCTGAATTCCATTGTGAACTCGTCCATGCATCTCATATTATATGCAGCTGATGGAACGAGTAGAGCAAGCGGGTACAGGAGTTTCGCTAAGACGACATTCCTAGATGTGCTTGTGTTCCTTCACAGAGCCTTTTAAGTCTTCATTTGTCAACACCCTTTTTGATGGCTCATCTCTCTTTGGGCCCAAAGTGAAGGAAACTCTCACCAGGTGGGAGCAGGAGGGAAGGTCTCTGCCGTCTGAGTCCGTTTTTCCACCCTTACTCAGCCTTACCCCAAAGGCCAACGGGGAGAGAAAATGTGGTTCCATAAAGCCCAAGGAGCCTTTCAAGGACACACTTGGTCAACCCTCCTCTAGGGGCAGAGGAGGGGATAACAATGGAAGACGCCACCCTCGTGGCAGAGGGGGTCCGCAGCACCAGGGTGACAGAGATCACTTCTCTGGTCAACCCTGTCAGCGCTCTTGAAGGGAGACCTGACTGTCCTGCTCTGGAGGCAGTCAGGGGTCGCTTATCTTTATACCCAGATGCTTGGTTAGATATAACAAATGACAGCTGGGTACAAATTATTATTTCCAGAGGGTATTTCATACCATTCTTCATCCAACCCACGCCCCCAAGGAGAATCCCGGACGTTCCACCCAGTTACAGGGAACAAGCAATTATAGAGGTCCGCAAGTTGCTAGAAAAAGAGTCATCCAGACAGTCCCAGCAGACCAAAGAGGATCCGGAACTTACTCAAGATTCTTTTTGGTTCCAAAGAAATCAGGGGACTGGAGACCTATTTTGGACCTCAACAGACTCAACCAGTTTGTAAAGAAAGAAAAGTTCCAGATGGTCACGCTTCAGTCAATACTTCCCTTTTTAGGGAGAGACAATTGAATGTGCTCAATAGAGCTCAAAGATGCCTACTACCACGTAAAAATGGCCAGGCCATCCAGAGATCATTTGTTTTTACGACTGGGAGCCAGTCATTATCAATTTCGAGCCCTGCCCTTTGGTCTCCCTACAGCCCCCAGAGTGTTCACCAAATGCATGGCAGTGGTCACAGCTCATCTGAGGTGTCTAGGATTCCAGGTGTTTCCATACCTAGATGATTGGCTCCTTACCTCCACCACCAGGCATCAACTTATTCAAGCAGGAGAATACACTCTGCCACTCTGCCATCACTTGGGCATTACAATCAGCTCGGAAAAATCTGCTTTGTCACCATCGCAGCATATTGTCTTTATAGGGGCAGAGTTAGGCACTTCAACCACCAGTCTATGACTACCATTCGAGAGGGTCTTTCTCCTTCACCAACTTGTCAACTCATTAGTATTGAAGGACAGAGCACCAGCCGCAGAAGTCTTAAAAGTATTAGGTTTGATGGCTGCAGCGATCTTGGCCATACCATTAGCAAGGATTCATATGCGGATTCTTCAATGGCTGCTGTTCACCCAATGGTCCTATCAGGAACTTCCGATGAGTCATATGATTTTGATTACAAACTCTTGCAAGAGCGATCTCCAGTGGTGGTTGATGTCTCTTTATGTAACTATAGGACGTCCATTTTTTCTACCCCCTCCAGTAGCCACTGTGACCACGGATGCTACCCTGATAGGGTGGGGGTGGGGTATTTTCAGGGAATGACCGCCCAAGGCACATGGAGAGATCGAGTCACACCTGCATATCAATGTTCTGGAGATGAGAGCAGTACGTCTGGCGTTGCAGTACTTTCAGGACTCTCTTCGTCTAGGGACGATTGCAATTCAGACAGACATGTCGTTAGTCTGGTACTTGAACAAGCAAGGTGGGACCAAGTCTTTACCCCCTTTGCCGAGAAGCCCTCAGAGTTTGGCAGTGGGCTGTCTCCTCCCAGCACTTTCTGTTGGCAACACACATCCTGGGGAGATCCAACGTGATAGCAGACAAACTGAGCAGGGCAATTTTGTTGCCACACGAGTGGTCCCTCATGGATTGGCTCAGAACCCATCAGTGAAGAATGAAGGCGAGATGGAACAACTCACATGGAACGTTATGGTAAGTACATAACTTCTTATTTTATCCTAAAATATTTTTCAATTTTAAAACGCATGAGATAGCAGTGGCCTCATTAATACCCGAGTACTCAGTTGCGTTTAAAAGCAACTGCCATTTTAATTCACTTAAATCTAAATGTATGTCCAAACTTCTTCCCTGGGAATCCTTAATTTGTTGGATTACCAAGAACTTAAATTCATGGTCAGTGTATTCTCTGATATGCCTACACAAAGTGTTGGTCATCCTGCCATGTCTAATGTACAGTAGGTGTTCAGCAATTCTGTTCTTAAAATACCTACTACTTTTCCCTACATAAAATATGGGACATTGTTGACACTTCGCTACATATACCACATTAGCACTACAACAGTTATAATGCCCATTAATAAATATAGGTGTACCATTTAACTTATAACAATCCCCTGTTTCCAGAATGTAGGGACAAAATGTGCACATCCTACACTTAAAATTCCCTGTAGTTATATAGTTATAACTATTGCTTCCATTGACACTTGTTTCCAGAATATTCTTAAATTATCTATCCCTTCTATAAACTATCTTGGGTAAATTACCCACTCACTGCCCTACATTTGAATCGTATTTCAAAATTTCCCAGTTATTTGTAATAATTTCAACTATATTATTGATATCCAAGTTGAACATGGTAATAAAGCTCAAACAATAGTCATTATTTAGTCCACCTTCTCTGATAGTGTGAGACATTACACCAGTACCATCCCCACCTGCCAAAATTGGTTTGTATGTGCCCCACCATATGCTTCTGTTTTATTTCTTCACTTATTTGGCTCAACAATTCCTGTGGGTACCCTCTCATACTGAAGAGTTGCATAATAAAATGCAACTCGTCATAAATTCATTATCAGAGGTGACCTTCCTGGCAGCCCGAACCATTTGCCCTTTAACTATCTATTTTTTTCTGATGGGACAGGTGCCAGCTGTTGTACTCCAAATAGGAATTTGAGAAGGTAGGTTTCCTATAGATGGCTGACATCAGCTTTTTCTCTTCTATATTTAATGTCACATCCACATCTAAATGGGAAATGTGTGTTCCACTGTAAGTGTATGTGAATTTAAAAAAATTCACGGACGTATTTATGTACTCAAAGAATTGTTTAAGTTCTAACTCGGTTCCTTTCCATACAACAAATGGGTCATCCAGAAACCTAGTATAATATTGGATCTTAGATGAATAAACCCATTCCATGATAAACTGCTGTTCCCAATGGGATATAACATAGCAAAAATGGGGGCACAAGCTGCCCCCATTGCAACTTTTGTTAGTTGTTTGTAATATTGTCCTTCAGAATAAATATAGTTGTTTTTTAGCACAACCTCCATAAGGGTAACATATACCGGTCTTTATTAACTGAATGTCAAGCCATTCACAACCTTCCTGGTGAGTATAACTGAAAACTGGTTACAAACATCTATTGTAACCATAATGATGTTTTAATCTATTGTCTTGTCTAACCTTTCCAAAAATTGCCATGAATCTCTAGTTATACAGGGAAAAAATATCAGCCCTTTTGGTAAATTAATGTCCAGGAATTTACTTATAAAGCAGGCTTTGAAATGTTTTCCATCCACTACTGGTCTAAACGTAGGGTTATTTAGTCCTTTATGGATCTTGGGAATCCCAACTATATTGGGTGCCATGGGGTGTTGGTTCATCATATACCTAAATTCATCTTCATTTATTTGTCCTTGATACAACATATCATCCAAATATAAATCTATTTTCTTATATGATATGCGAATCTCATTCAACGATGCTTCCACATAGGTTCCATCCATTAATATAACATTCATTCCATTTCGGTAATCCCTCTTGTCCATAATGACCACTCCATTACCCTTATCAGGCTTCATTGTTCGAATGTTAATGTCCCTAGTGGTCCAATAACAATTCTTCCTCTACTTTGTAAGGTTGCTGACGTATTTTCTATCACTTTGTATACCTGTGTAATTTCCTTTTCACAAACTTTTTTGTATACACTGCTCGAAATAAGAAAACTGTACTGGCAGCTTTTATTTTATTCAAATTGCTGGGGTTAAAAAATAATTGTGCCATTGCCTGTTTGTTAAAAAAAGAAGGCACTGGTGAGAGAAATTTGTCTTATTTCAGGAAGGTCACGTACCTTTTAATTTAAAGATATAAAACATGTCATAGAGCATTTGAGTTTAGTTAAATGCTTATTTTTTTTTCTTCTTGGTATTTTATATTGTACCTTAGAAAATATTTAGTGTTAAGTAGCAGGCTGTCACTAGTGCATTGTTCGGTAGGGTATGATTTTCTAATATAATTTTTATACAATAATTTTTACATAATTTTTATATAATTTATATAATAATTACAGTAATTTTTCACTATGTAATACATTTCTTGGGTAATATGTAAAACATTAGGATTTGTATTTTTATATGTATTAGGAATAAAATCCTGAAATTAAATTCTTAATATGTTTTGATACAACATTGTTGTCTTTTTATTAGAAACCATTCTGGCATGACACTTGACTAAAGAACATGTATGTATGTCGATATATATATATATATATATATATATATATATATATATATATATATATATATTTATATATTTTTTTATCATATGTAAAGGATAGGGAATGAACATTGAAGACGACACTTAGGCTGAGTTGCTTTAAGAATGTTTAAACCAATTTTTACACATGATCAATAGTGGGTTTATTAAAAAGCTATGTTTTGGTTGGATGTATTTTATCTGAAGAAGCCTTGGGGATACCAGGACGAAAGTGCTCAATTTTATTGTTTTTAAGTTGAACTTGTGCCTTTACTGTCAGATTATATTAAACTTTGGATTACTTAACTATATCAGCCTGCCTTGCCTTCCGTTTGGTTAATTCTTCCTGGTTTTGCTTTTGGTGGGTTTTTTTTTTTTTTTTTTGGTCTATTTTCTACAAGGGTATAAGTTTGCATATAAATCCAGTAAGCATCTCTAGCTATGGTCTTCTTGGCTGGTGCCAGGGTTCCCAAACTGACATGTTCAGTATTTTCCGACAATTAATGGAGTAGATTATTAGATTTCAAACTAAGGGTTTTGCCTCTTCCACCTCTGCCTTACAGCTGTTAACTGCCAAAGAAATGTTAGGGTGAGATTCTCTGGTAGATGAGAGAGATGGTATAGTAATGGCAGTTCCAGATGTGAACTTGAAAGACCGAATTCTCATAACCCAGATAGTTTTCAGGGAGGTAAGGTATCGAGTATAGGCATAAGTCTCAGATGCTTGCAGTAAACATACAGCAACAATAACAGTTTTATGCATACTCAGTTGGCCAAGTTTTCATTGTTTTTCATGTGCTAAGGAGCTGATGTTTGCTGTGGCTAATCATAAGAATTCTGGGGAGTGGGTATCCTGTATGGCTTTTGAACAATTCTCATGAGTTCCTAAGTGGGTGTATAAGGCAAAAAATAACAAATCCAGACCCATTCTAAATGTTCTGGTGTCATTAAGATTTGTCACTGCTATACCGCCTCTGTCATCTGTCTGAGAATAGTGTGTTTTTCTCCTCCATATGAGTGAAGGACTACTGCAGTCTCACAGACCTATTCCCTCCTGGCTGAAGGAGAAACGTTTTGTTGAATCTGTTCCTAAAACTGCTCATGCATAACCACAAAAAACTTAGGAAATGTATGCCCATGGGACACTAATTTTGTTCTGCAAATGTTAACTCCAACTCCTCTGAGCTCATTTCTTCGATCATAGGCAACCCTTGATTTGGTGGCTGTTACCTCATCCAGGAAAATCTATAAGCTTCAAGCTGCAATTAGTAGCAAGCCGTACATAATCTTTTATATAGACAGACTGCTCATTAGAATTAATATTTTCCTTCATGCCCAAGGGAGTACCCGAGCTGGCAGTTAATTGGGCCATACAGGTACATTTCCTGTCTTCTGTTGAAGTCCCCAAAAAGAGTGAGAGAGAGAGAATAGTGCACAGACAACTCAAATATGATGTAGTCAGGATAAGCCATCTCAGATAATCCCAGTAGCCTTTTGCACTTTTTATGCCAGACTCCAGTTACACACTAGCTGAGTGTTTGGTTTACTGTTGGCATTTTGAATCCTCTTCGGTAAACCATTTAGAAAGTCGACCCAGAATAAGGAATAAGGAATTAGGAATGCCGAAAAGTAAACCAAAGCGAAAATGAATACATCGACAACCATGGTTTGATGTATTCAACATAGCAGGAGGTGATGTCACTCGCGTCCTGGTATGGACATTAACGTACCATTTAAACTTTATAGTCAATGGTACATTAATTCTACTATTTTGCAGGGTTGGGGCTATACCCCCTGCACCTCCCATACCCTTTGCACATTAAATATATCAACGCCAAGATCACACTACAGTGAGGAAATGGGTTAATACCCTGTTCCTTACTGAACTGCGAACCCCTTACACAATGTCTAACTGAAATGCTAGAATTACACTACCCATTTGCTGTAGTATACTCTTATTGATTTGGGTTTGACATTCTGCAGACTAGAAAAGTGCAAGTCAACCATATGCCAGTTGACCGATGCAGTTTCAAGGTTTTCAGTGCAAACCAAGTGTTTAGCTAATTGCATTTCGTGTTATTACTAGAAAAATAAAAAACTGTAGTGGGACCGTTGAAAGCCAACCCATGTGGGCAGCATTTAGAAAAGAAATGCATCAGCCCTAAGTGCCTCCGTAATGGCCATTTGAACCACTGTGCACAGCTTCAGACATGGCAGACTGGATCTTCAGTTCAGGACCAGGGAAGTAGTTCTCTGTTGCAGTCCTGCAGGATATGCTGTAACTACCACCATTGGAGGCAGAGAACTTCCTTCGTACTTTTCTGTGTTTTAATGAGTTGTGCTGCAGCTTATTATCTTTCTAATGGCCATAATAGATGTTTGTGAGCACAGTTACCTTAAAAATTGACACATGAATGGTAGTATCACTGCTGTTGTATATGCTTCCACAAGTCTCTCCTTCCTTACTGACTGACTTCTTCACTGTTGTATGTGTCCTGAAGGTGGAGGACACCAATCACACACAGTAGCGGAATTGATCAGTACTTAAGTGCATTGGCCTTGAGACTCCTCCGTCGAGCCCCTGAGGATCTCAAGATCTCCTTTTACATAATAGATCCTGACTTTAGGGTTGCTAAAATTCGTTGGATATTTAAGGGCTTTACAAGCTGAGGATCAGGACTTTATTTAGTCATAGTGCACTTAGATACTTTTCTGTCAATAAATAAAGTAGCATGGTCTCCTCTTCCTTGTAGCTGTATGGCATAAGGTGCCCTTCCTTTTAGCTGTACATTAGGCATATATCTTAGACTAGGGGAGTATAGTCCATCTACATTTCATGGGCATTGCAGTAGTCCATTCCCTGACTTCTCCTTCCTGTGACTACAGAAATTTGGCAGAGGAGATTCTTGGCTTCTTTTGAAATGTCTTCTGAACCAGCACTGGTCCCTTTCACTGACCAACTTCATTTAAAATTGAACACACTGTATGTTTACACTGACCCTAGACAAAAGGATTGATGAATCCTTCCATTATTTCAGAAGAGGGTGTGTGTTCTTTCAACCCTTGTTTTTCCACAATATATCTGTTCTGAAAAGGAGGACTTCTGAGTCTCTTGCTGAAGACAAGTTTTTGGCATCATTAAAACTTCACAGCAGAAGATTAAAGTTTTCCTCGTTAAGGAATTTCATTAAAGAAGATACTTTTATAGTGTCCAGAATTCCCTGAATCCATGTGGAGGATTCCTTCTTTCAAGACATTCTTGGGCTTGACTCCCGGTCACCAACTCTGAGAGTAAACATGATAAAAATCCTTATCTAAATATTGGATCCTGCTAGCTTGGCTGTACTTAGGGCTTCAGGGGCTCCTTGTCGTACATCCTTAGTAAATCCAGGCAATGGAGGTTGTTGGTCATGCAGTTAAAGGATTTATGCTTCCAGTTCTTTGGCTTGTAATTGTTTGTCCTTTATTGTATACAACTGTAAACAAATTTACAATTTGCATATTTATAAAAAATGACATTAGATTTACATTCCTCCATCATTTACAACTTCTTGTTTCATATTTGCATAGACCCCACTCCTGTTTCAACAACAACCATTTGATTTTATGCAGTATATTTGATATACAATTTCCATTGAACATAGTTTCATTTAATATTTCATTCCATATTACCCCTACAGCAGAAAACATTTTCCTGTTGAAATTTGACATATTCCTTACTGCATTTCTCATAAAATCCATATTCAATCTTATCCATATTTATCTGCATACAGTCCTGTATTTCTTTCAAAATATTCTTTTTCATTATTTTTCCCATAATTTGTTTATTCTTTTACATATTAAAATGTTTTACAGTTTCTAATTCACCACAAAAATGACACATTCTTTTTTGCCTGTAAAAGGAAATGTGCAAAGTCTCTTAATTTGTAACTTGCATAAAAATCTTGACATTCAGGATTCTTCATACACCATTTAATTCTTTGTTTTATAGCTTTTACATTTTCTTCTGTTAAATGTCCTCATGGGTTGACACAGTAATTTTGTATCATTATGTTTTTATACCATATTTTTTCTAGTTTCTTCTATCTCCTCTATTCTTAACGTCCACATTTTTACTTTGTCCTGATACATCTTCATTTCATCGTTTCTCTAATCTCTCTCCCTTTTATTTAATTTTATTAACTTCCATTCTCTTTCATGTTTTTCTTAATAATTTTACTACTAGCTTGCCTTATTTCCCATTTATTTATTTTAACACCCCGTACAAATTCAGTGATGTTGTGCCATATACTGTAGGGTTCAACAAACCCAATCTCTCATCTTCCTTATCCGTATATAGCAGCCTTCTTTTTAACTGGGTTTAACCTAAATTCCCAAATAAATGTAAACATGACTTTGATAAGATGTTTCTCCCAATCGTTTAGTATCATATATACTCCAACCGCATAAGATATTTTTCCTATCCATATGTAATTAATCAGGCACCTACTCTACATAGCACTATGTCCTTTTTAAGCCTTGTAAAACTTTCATCAGTTCTCTAACGACATTCAATGCACCCAGTTTTATTAGTAATACAAAAGATTATCTTGTTCCAAATTGAATTCTTTCCAACTGTTCATCTCATCCAAATCCCTTAATTTTTCTTTATTTAGTGACAGCCTAATTTCCTGTAAACTATTTACTATCAAAATAACTTTTTTCATCCTTTTTCTGTCTTGGATCATAAGGATAATATTTTCCAGGTAGGTTATGATGATGGGCTATTGGATGCTGGTATTCTGTATATACTCCAGTTTTCTCATCATTTTGTTTGTCCTTTTGACCAGACAATTCATTACTGTTACTACTCATTGGGCATCCTTGTTTTAAACCCCCTATTAATCTCCATTTCTTCACTTAACCAACCATTTATCAAAATTCTTATCTTGCTGTTCCTATATACTGATTTAATTACTTTCTGAATTTGTATGCTAAAATTACTTCCTTCCACTATCTTATCAAATGCTCTATTTGTATCTCCCACCAGTACCTTTGCTACATTATTTTCTTTTTTAACATCCTCTGCCATTTCCCCAACAGTCATTAATAGCTCCTGACCTCCTTTTCCTTTAACTCCATAAATATTATTTTTTTAATATTTTCTCAGTGTTATTCTCTAAACTTATTTGTATTTTCTTCATAAATATCTTGTAGTCAGAATTATTTAGCACAGATGTCTCCAGTTTTCATCTCTTCTTTCCCTCATTTCTTCCACATCTGATATAATTAAACTACAGATTTGTCTACAACAAATACCATAATTTAACCATTCATTAAACACGTATACCAAGATTTCTTTTTACCATTGCTCCATACTCTTGTACATTAAATAGTCTATACCATCTGAACCTGCTGTGGAATTAAGATGTACTTTACTTTAATGAAAGTAGATGTGGTGATAAAGAATTTATCAACATCTGTATTTATTTCTACTGTAAATTGCTTAACTTTCCATTTATTTTCCTTTTCATCTCTCTTTTGCCATCTCTTTAACATACTGTACTGCAGTATTCAAAATACTTCCTTGTTGTTTTTCAACTTCCCTACCTTTTTCATTTCTCTCATTACACCACTTTTACTATTTTACTGAAACATGGAGGCACTTCTTCCTTGCAAAAATATATTTGTTTCTGCAATATTTTTTTTGCTTGATTTCTTTTGTCTCCTCCTTTTCTATAATGCACTTTCTCATTTCTCTCTAACATTCTAATACCATATTTTGCATGGCCATATATTTATTTTTTTCTTATTCTATATTCCCATTCTATGTAATTCTTTTTATATTTATTTTTAAAAGCCAGCCACCATTCTGAACAGTTGTTATAAAATTCTGTCATTGTCATATGATCTTTTCATAATTCTATTATATTATATTTTCCTTTCTCGTTTCACAGACTCATTTATTCTTTTAATCCCTTTTCCAGTTTCTGTGCATTCTGTATTGTCTTCTGTTTCTATCCATACTGCCATATGATCCAAAAATCCATTTTTTCCACTGCTGCTTCTATGACTGTTTCTGTAGTTTTAGATATTAAGAAATATTCAATCTCTATTTTAAAATTCCCTTTCCTATATGTACTTGTTTGTATTCCCCGAGTACTAAATTCCCACACTTCATGATTTCCCTCATTTATTTCTTACCTAGCCATTTACTCTGTTTTTATTCCTGAAGTCACAGTTGAAATATCCTGTTAGTATAATATTCAGATTTAATATTACATAGTCCAGAAAGTCTTGAAACAGCGTTCTCTCTTTATGTACTACATATGCATATACAAATCTAATAAACTCTCTCTTCACATCTTATCCATCTATCCTCAACCCCTTTTCCCATTTTTGCACATGGGGTCAGAGTGTCACTTCAGTGGTGACAGTCATTTTGAGCCAGGGTTTACACCGCTGTGTGGCTAGACCTGCTGTGGTAATTTATCCATACTACTTGCTCGCTGCTAGGGGCAATTTTAGAGTGTCCAAGCCGCCTGATGCATTTCTTTGGAGTGTGGAAGGAAACCGGAGCACCTGGAGGAAATGTACCACTAATAATTGTCCTTTCTAAAGTAAAAGTTTTTATTGTAATTTCTGTGCTGTGTAGTACAGCTATCCCTGAAGAGGTTTTTTTTCCCAAATTCCTTATTATACCTTCTCTCCATAATGTAATCTCTCTTGCTTTGCTAAACCTCTAACATCTTCTAGTACTATTAATGTCTACTTCACATTTATTGCACTACTCTAAAACTCCAATTCTTCTTGCTAAACTTTCTAGATTATTAACATTAACAGATAAAATTCTAAGCTTATTTGTTTCTCTTTTTCTTAATCTGTAAGAAATTATACATTTTTGTCCATTTTATTTCTTTGCTTTCAGGCCTATGCCTTGGAATTTACTTTGTTTATCTTTTACTCTTTTTCCAATCAAAATTTTCTTTTAAAATACTCTCCAGTCTGTATCTTCCCCAGCACTATCCTCTGACCCTACATCTATTTTGCCTTCCTGTTTTGTCACTATCTTCTTTGTAGAC
Source organism: Protopterus annectens (assembly GCF_019279795.1). NCBI lineage: Eukaryota > Metazoa > Chordata > Ceratodontiformes > Protopteridae > Protopterus > Protopterus annectens. The sequence continues at coordinate 476,625,413 of NC_056743.1, forward strand.
AATCTCTCTTCTACAAAATCATTTTTTCTTTCTGTTGTAATTTCTCATTTTGTTCACCTTCACTTAAGTTTTATTCTATACAAACTTTTTTCTTTTTGCTCTTTTGTGCAATCCACCCATAAATGCCCTTTCTGTTTACATTTATAACATTTCATTCACATTTTTTGCATCATGTGCAAACTCCCAACATAAACATTTCTTCTCATCGCAATTACCTACAAAATGATAGTCTTTCCGCAAAAAAAAAAAGAAATGCATTTTCAGTTGTCTCCAGTACTTTACAACAGCTCTGTTTCCTTCAGCATTAATCATGTTTTGGAATATGTACAATGTTTTCATTTACCATTTTCAAAATAACATTAAAATCCCATGATCCAGTCCATAGTCCTCTGTTATCTATTATTTTTGAAATGTCTTCTTTGCAAAAATTATTGAATAAATACATTTTTTTACAGTTTTTCTCATGCTGTCCCTGTTTGAAACTGTATGTTTACTGTTTTGTGTTTCATGGTTAAAAGTCTTAGTATAGTTATTCCATAGATGCATATCTCTTCTATGCGTATCTCTTCTTTTACCATATTAATCCAAAAGGTCTGTAGTCCTGTAGCAGTCTCAAAAAAAGTCACAGTATGTCTCTTATTGTATCAAAATAAACTTTCCTCTTGTGATTTAATTCCTAAAGGCACAATCACTGTATCCCATATTTCATACCTATCTGCCTTTTTCTTCCTTCTTGTGTATATGAACAGCATACTTCTTTTCTCCCCGTGTCCTCTCCATCTTCCTACTCTCTTTTTTTCTTCTGTCTTCCTGCTTCTACAAACATTTTCTTATGAATATTCTTCACCTTTCTTTTCTTTTGGATTTTGTCTATAATCTCGCCTCAAGATAGCTCTTTTCCAGTTTCTGGCTCTCTTTGCTTAACCATGTCCATGAATAAATCATCCCTCATTCCTCCCGACCTGGAGAGTTGTAATAACATCCTCTAGCAACTGTTCCTCTCCTGTTGAAACCTTGAATTTACTGAAATAACTCTTCTGTATCTTCTTCTGTTCCATTCACAATCTCTTTTGCGCTAAGCATTTTCTCCAAATCCTTCTGCAGTAGTTCCATGGAGTCTGCATTCGCCTCAACTCCTGCCTCATTGCCTGCCATGCCAAGTAGCATTCTCCCAGCTGCCACTACACCAGGAACAGAATATGTGCATGCACTCATTGGACATGCGGAACACAAGTGTTAATTTCCCCAATGCCTTGGCCAAATATCACCTAATAGTATAAATACAACCTCTGGTCTTCCCTAAAACGAGAGAGTCTGGTGGAACTAACCCGTTCAGTAAAGGATAAATAAATAAATTAGGAATGTTGAGTGAGTCTGTGGATCTTCAAACACTGAAGTGTACTTCCACTGCAGTCAGTTTCTCTACAAAGCATAGAGACAAAACTCCCCAACAAAAGTCCTGTAGTTGTACCATAACATACGAGACAGATCAAATAAATGCCTCAAAAAAGTACATTACCAAACCAGCCAACAATCGCCACCAGACACAGACCCAATATTTAAAAATTAAGCAAAAGAAATCTTTGCAAGACCTCAAGGTCCCTGCCATATATAAAAAACTGAAAGACTACACACATGTTTAATATGACTAAACCGAATTGCAGTCAAATCACACTGGAAAGCTATACAAAAAAAAAAAAAAATTACATCTCTGAAAAATATCAGCGCGACCTAGGAGTTGTGATCCGATGTAACATGACCCACTGAATCCCCAGAAAGGCAAGACAACAGATGCAGTTAATGCTTTTGCCAGCATTTACTATGATGGTCTATATGTCATATGTCAGCATTCATGGTTTTCACTGATTATTTGCCTGAAGATCTAAAAGTTCAAAGCCTTGATACTGTAGTTACCAGAAACTATTGGGACTCCCCATTACGTGTCTCTTAATATTTTTGGAAAAAAAGAGAAACTCAGAATAGCAACAAGAAGAGTGTGTTGCAGTTGTTCATCTCTCAGCTGAAATGATCTGTACTCTAGATTATGTTCCATAAAAGACCAAGATGTATCCAACAACCACCACTCCCCCCCCCCCCCCCCCCACACACACACACACACACACACAAATGGCTTACAGCAAAACATTATAAGCGGTCACTCTTAAAATGAGTGATCTGGTACCAGTTTTAATAACCATTTATAATGCGCATTAACATGCATGCTTCATGTAGTAGAAAAACCTGAAAGAAAATGTTTTTTTTCATGTAGTATTAAAGTATTTTGTTCTTTTTAGGAGAGTTATAAACTGGGACCGTGTTATACCTTTATGTAGATAGTAACAAATAATGTAAGCCCTTAATGTTTGTGCATTTGACAAATTGTTAGTATATTAACTGCTAGCCCTGGGGTTAGTTACTGCTTCAATGTGCCTGGCTCTTGGCTGAAGTGCTTTCTGAGCAGTCTGCTAGACCTGCTAGATGTGAAGTAACCTTCCTGCAAAATTGCATGAAGGTGTACATGCTATGGGAGTTAGTGTGTGTGTGTGTGTGTGTGTGTGTGTGTGTGTGTGTGTGTGTGTGTGTGTGTGTGTGTGTGTGTGTGTGTGTGTGTGTGTGTGTGTGTTGCTGTTTTGTCCATACCTATCAACCTCTTTGTGCAAGAATTCTGGACAAAACCAAAAATAATAGGGGACAAATTCAAGGAAATTTTTTAAATATTGTTCTTACAAACTTAGAAAGCTGGTAGGATGACAAGTTTTGCATTAGCACGCATTTCGTGAATGATATGAATTCTAAGTACAAATTTCTGTTGTGTACTTGGTCCATTCTCGGTGATGTGCCAGAAAACCATGCATTTTATGGGGAACAGACCAAAAATATCAGGCAAGATCTTGCCCACATTGCTCATTGTTTTTCTGTGCCTTCTACTCATTGTTGTGTTAAGTTCTGCCATGAACTGGATAAGGAAGGTAATTGTAGATACAACTACTGCATTGTATACATCTTAACATAGTTAGTGGCATAATGTTTTTAATCTTATTGTTCTATTCCTTATAGTCTATGTACAGTGACGGAAGAGTCAATGTGAGAATATTTCATTAATATTATAGGGGCTTGGATACTTCAGATAAATTCAGAATATGTTATTTGTAGGATGCAAATGGGAGACATTTTTGTATTGGCTCATAGGTTGGTACTAGGCTATCGGCCCTAGGGCCTATACAGGCCTAGCCAAACAATTCCCCGGATATTTCTTCCCACAATATTTACTTCCCTGGACCCCTGTCTAGCAGGGTGACTGACGTGATCACCCCCAGGGTGAATTTCCTATCTCCCATCCAATCATCAAGGTTTCTTTTGAAGAGGGCCAAGGAGGCACTCTCCTTGACATGTATGGGCAGTCTATTCCAGAGTATGGGGAGTTTCTGGGTCAGGAACCTATCCCTGCAGCATGTTTTGTTCATTGTGATGACCAGGTTTAGATCTGTGGAGCGTGTGGCTTTGAGGGATTGGGATTTCTTTAAGTGGAGCATGTCCAACAGCTCAGGGTTTGACATGGCCGTGTATGTTAAGCAGAGATCGCCTCTGAGTAGACGATATGCCACAGAGTATAGCTGGAGTTTTTTTAGACAGTCAGCATAGGGCATCTGCTTTAGGCCTGTGATTCTTTTAGTAAGGTATTTCTGCGGCCTTTCCAGGTATTGCAGATGTCTTGTGAGGTACATATCAAATGGGGCATTGTACTTTATAATGGGTCTAATGAGGGATGAGTACAGTGAGACAATGACCTCCTTTTTTCTGGATGAAAATCCCATAGTGATGAGGTGTGCCACATGGAAAGATTTCCTGACTGTTCTAGCGATGTGGATATCAAAGGTGAGACCACTGTCCACCTGTGTCCTGAAGTCTCTCATCATACTTTCGGTGTTTAGTGCACTGCCACCTATGTGGTAATTCATGGGTACATGGTTTTTCCAAAACGGGATAACTATGCATTTCTTGGCATTAAGCTTGAGCCCATGGCTCTGGCACCAAGCATCTGTTTCTGTAAGGCCCTTTTGTAGAATATCCACATTTGGGGATTCAGTAATGGCTCCCAGTCTGCAGTCATCTGCAAACTTTGTTAGCCAGAGATCCGTAGTGTTGGCCTGTACTTAGAGAAGTAGATGCCAAACAAGAACGGTCCCAGGACTGAACCCTGAGGTACTCCACTTGTCTGAAGCTGGATTTGGAGTCTGCTACCTTTACAGCCTGGGTACTGTCAGTACGCCAGTTGGCAACCCATCGAGTGACATAGGGATTTATTCCCAGCTTAGTAAGTTTATCTATGATTCCAGAGTGGGTGATGGTGTTGAAGGCCTTGGCAAGGTCCAGATAGGCTGTGTGGACTGCCTTACCCTCGTCCACAGCTCTGGAGACTGATTCAAATTAGTCAGTCAGGTTCAGGAGACAAGATTGGCCCTTCGCAAACCCAAACTGGGTGGGGTCCAGTGTTTGAAGGTTGCCAATGTCTTTGTTTATAAGTTCCATGATAATGCATTCCATGCCTTGCAGATCAGGCTCATCGGACTGATGGAACTGTAGTTTCCAGGATCCAAGGTGGATCCCCCCTTGTGGAGTGGGATAACTGTAGCTGTGTGCCACTCAGTGGGCATGAAGCCTGAGGTGAGGCTATGGTTAAACATGACACTTACGTGAGGTGCCAGTTCATTTTGTAGTTCATTTAGTACACAGCCCAGGAATTCATCTGGTCCCATGGATACTGCATTCTTAGCTTTGGAGAGTGCGGTTTCTACCTATGTGGCTGTGATTACTGGA